>NC_061837.1:3483219-3505719 GCF_019202785.1 Penaeus chinensis
AAAATTGACTCGTTTTATATGACAGCATGCCTTTAAAAATAAAAAAGTAAGTCTTCTTTTAATACATGTCCTTTATGAAAGCCAAACAACTTAGTGGCATTAAGGCAATAACATGAACTGGCATAAATCTCAGCTTAAACCGAACGGCCGCAGGAGAAACACATCCACCATGTTGTAAGCTATAATAGGACTTACTGTTTGATATTCCTTTGTTCCGACATACACCGACGACGAGGCAGTTCCCGAAGTCACTTTGTGTTTCTTTAGATAAAAGGTTAAGTCTCGTTCAACCGAAGAATAAAATCCCTCTGAAGAATATTGTTGTCTACGTTCATACAATTTGTATGTGAGTGTACACACACACACACACACACACACACACACACACACACACACACATACACACACACATACATACATACAATTATTTCTCTCTTCTTATACACACATGTATCATTCCCTCTACCATTAAACAATATGCTGTTATACTTTCTCTGTTTATAAAAAAAAAAAGAAGATAAAACGCACACATACAGAGAGTAAACAGAGGCGAGAAAATTCATGGGTGATAAATTTGCAGGTAATATATAACTCTCCTTCGTATTATTAGGGGCACCCTAGATAAACACATTTGTTTGCTTGGCCCGATAACAATTCAGCTTATTACAGTTGTCGCTTCGTGGAGGGAACACTTGCATACCCTTCTACCTTCACCTTTTCCCTTTCAGTATGAGGAATAGGACTTAATTACCATTGGCTTTTGTCTTGCACTATTTTTCGAAAGAACGGTCACGCTCTTTCGTAAAGGGTATCCATTTTTTTTTCATAATATTCATGAGGCGTACAAATTGCGATCTGGAGGGGGGGGGTTGGGGGAGGGGGGTTAAACTGTGGTGTAAGCCTTTTAGAACATCATAAAAATGACGATCCGGGTCAAATTGGAGAGCCTGTGGCAGAGGACATTTTTTTTTTTTTTTTTTTTTTTATCTGTACACTCTAGAGGGGTGGGGGGGGGGGGGCTGCTGGTCTTGGGAAAAGAGTATTCTTTGTACGCTTGTGGAAAAAAATGGATGACCCCTAAAAGGAATAATAACTTTTGCCCTGATGTAGACTATAATTGAAAGAATTGAATGGAAACTTTTGTCAACACAAATTTCGCTAAAAAAAAAAAAAAAAAAAATCATATCCATTGTTTAATCAAAGTTATTTTTCATTCTATCTATTATATAACTTAAATACTTACATATACCTCAAACAGATACACAGAGTACAGCGCATTCTAATGCAGATTGTTGCACTTAAAGCAGACCGGTTGCATATGGCGACCCAGTTTGGAGTCCATCACAAAGTAATGTGTTGTGTCTAATGAATTCATCATCATTAACAAGCAGCGCTAATGACCCAGTAATCACGAACACTCCATTGTGACGTTAACAAAGAGAGACAAGGAGGAAGAAACAAATATGGTAAATTTAGTTTGTAAATATAACTGCCATTTTGCATCTTCGTGAAGATTCACTCGTGTGCAACTGAACACGCAAGTGACGACGGAAAGAAGGTATTGTAGCATATTGGAAGATCTGTAAGACAAAAGAAGCAGGACTATTTAATGAAAACTAGGTATATATACAAATAATTGGTAGTTATATGTAATTCATATATAAATATATATATATATAATATAATAAATATATATATAAATGTGTATATATATACATAAACATATATATATATACATAAACATATATATATATATATATATATATATATATATATATATATACCCACACACATATATGCATGTGTGTATATATATATATATATATATTCATATATACATATATATATATATAGATAGATAGATAGATAGATAGATAGAAATATACATATATGTCAAAACACACCTGGAAATACAAGATAAAGTACACAAGACAGTATATAACAAGGTTTTCTCCTGCGATGTACGAGACTGAATAATGAACGTTCCACAATCCAGAGTGACTATGTCAAGGTTTGCCATGGAATATTCGAGAAGTTTCGACTGCGAATGGAAAACAGCCTTTCGTGATCATGCAAACAGGATACTTCAGTGACAGATCGTGTGTCGATGTGCATGATTTTCGTTCGTCTTTTCTGAAATCGATTTGGTCTTGTAGTCACTAGAGGAAGAAACACACTCACACAAACTTATGTGTGTGTGTGTCGCGCGTGCACGTGTGTGTATGTGCGTGCGTGTATATATGATATATATACATCGCGCGCGCGTGTGTTAGAGCATGCTAAGCATCTATCCGAGCATCAGCAAACCTCACCAAAAACCTCTCTTTCTGTATTACTAAACCCTCACCGCGTATTACTATTAAAAGTGGCCGGCCGCATCGCGCACGAGGAAACTCTCTCTCGTGGCGGCCCCCATGCAACATTGACGAGCACTCACAGATTCCGTCAGCAATGGAACCCACTCGCGACTAATCAATACATCAAACGAAGATTGGACTCCCACGCTTCGGTTTTCGGGCGTCGGGTACTTCCTCGGTCCGTCGGGTCCTCGCTGTCGGGTGGCTCGAGGCTCAAGCAAGGACCGACGCAATTACCGAGAGGAAGTTTGAGCGTTTATTTCTTGCTTTTTTCTTAAGTTTTCTTACGGGATTCGTGAGTAAATCGCTTCCTTTTTATTTAGCGTGATCGATGGACACGATAGATATGTAAAATCGTAAGTTTTTGAATTTCGCATAAATCCTTCAATGTTTTTTTTTCGATTTCCTTTTTTTATCGATTGGTTCCGTGTTTTTTTTTTTTTTTTTTTTTTTTTTTTTTTTTTTTTTTGCCTTTTCAGTTTTCTATTTTATGTATTGTATCAACTTTTCTTTCCTAGTTTCCCTTAGAAAGTGGTTTTAGAAGCCCAGGTTTGCGGCGCAAGTCTGACACCTCGTTAGGTCTTACAATTCAACGGTAATAAAAGAAAATAATAATAGAGATAATGCACAATGCTTCATACTCTGTCACCAAAGGGTCCAAAGTGTCTACAAGCTCTTACATGGGTGCAAGCACGCAGGCATCCATGTTAAAAAATCATATTTAAATAAATAAATACCTGGCCAAAAAAGCATTAAAAATACAACACTGTGAGTTCGAGCAATTCCGGAGTTCATTGGCAGAGATAGCTGTAAATGTACCTGTAACTGTAACACAAAATATCTCAGGGGTAGTACCTTCTGTGGCCACGTGTACTGGCTCTCCACTGCGAGAACCGGGGGAGAAGTCCGTTCTGAACCAGTCCCGGTACATAAAAGTCCCGTGGAGGCCCTGAGACTTATCCAAACCGTACCTGTAATGTCCCCCATGTACCGGGATTCAGAGTGTCTCTCCCCGGGTACACTCTGACCACTTGTGTGTATCCGAAGACGTGGAAACATCGTTGTATGTGGGAAAGATCTTCCCTTCGATGCCCGCACATTTCTTTCACTCAGTAAGCCCAGGCACGCGAGTCGAAGCCAGTGCTTATGGTACATGTCGATACAAACTTCAAAATCCTCTCTGGGAAGAGGTTCTGTCCGAGTGTCTAATGAGATTGTTTGGCGAATAACTGGTAAGTAACGAAAGTATACTTATCTTTGAGAATATATTTACGTAGCCATAAGCACTGGGACCAGATTCGTGACATGCTAGTATGATGGTATCAGCAGTGTTGGTAACAGTACCAGTGTTAAAAGCGTCAACGCTGTTACATATATTTACTACTGCATGTGATGGCAACCATATGAAGGATATTACTTTTACCCACTTCTGTGTATGGAATTATTACTATTACCAATACCTGTACCGTTATAAGGACAGTTACAAGCACTGCACTCAAGTCCCAGCAGTTATTGTCAAAGTTAAAACGAGTACTGTTATACTGATAAATGCAAATCATGTTGTCAGTAACAGTACCACCAACTATGTACAGCAAAAGGTCAAAATTATTATCATCAATACTGTGTTACTAGGACTAGCATCTACATCAGGACTAGTAATAGTACACCATTATTATCACCAACACTGACCCTTTCTCAGCACTGTTACTTACTCTTGTAATATTGCTTGACCTGATTACTATTAAGATTGGGAGGAGCGTTCGGTGTTTAGTATACTGTACACTCTACTAGATTAAATTGGTAAACTGCGTTATTATCATGAGAACTAGTATATACAAAAGCTTCGAATGTTGCATCAAAATTGGATAAAATTAAGGCATAAACTAAGGTCTAATTTAGCAATAACACTAGCAATAGGAACTAGTGGAAATTCTAATAACGAGAGATTACAGAAGGCCTAGTTACAGCATTTTAAAACCACACTAATATTGCCACGGATCCGAACACAATCAGAACCATAAGTAACAAAATAGTATTAACCCTAAAATAGCCAGAGAAGCAATTACTTGAACTAGTAACAGTACCCACAAAAGGCTACGGTCAAAACAGATGCTAGTATCAGTGCTAAAATCGACAGTGGTTAGCTTAGCATTCGAGTCAATGCTACTGCCACAACCAAGTGAGATTATTAATACCAGAACCAATAGCAATGGTACTAGCACCAGTAGAATTAGTAGTAGTACTAGGACCAGTATTAGATCTGACACAGACATAGACATTAGCATAAACATAATGCTAACAATACTGACAACCAGCATTAACACCGGTACACTTAGCACTCATCCTAGCATCAGCATTGGCAGAATTGCCGCAGTAATAACATATCTAATGATGCCATCAACATTAATGATAACACCAGCATTAACACCAGCACTAATGCCAACTCCAGTACTGACAACAGAAATAATACTAGCGCTAGCATTTGACACCAGTATTAATGCTAGCGCCACTCTTGATTTAGGCCGTCACTTATATTGGTACCAAAATTAACACCAGCATTAATACCAACTTCATCAATGACATCAGCATTTATACCAACACTAGCACTGATAAAGCTTTAACATCAGCCCTAACACTGGCATACCAGGACTAATACTGACACCAGTATTAATATTAACATTGGCATTTTTGCTAATACCAGCACAAATATCAATATTAGTACTAATAAAACACCAGCATTTAAAACCAGTACCATCTGATATCAGTATTAATACCAGCATTAGCACTCGTGCCAATATTGGTACCACTGACAATACCAACAAAGGTCCCGACAAGAATAGTAATACCAGTACTAACATTAACACTAGCGTGAACACTAGCACACATACCAACTAACAGCATTAATACCAGTACTAATTCCAACGTTAGTGCTAATACCAGCATGGACGTCAGCATAAGTACCAGCACTAGCACTGACACCTGAACAGATTAGCATTAGTCTCAACATTGACGCCACTGAAATACTAACACCAACATTAATACCAGGACTAGTTAGCACTAGCAATAGCAGCCTCAGCATTGGCGCCAACATTAACACTGGTACTAATAACAGCCCCAGCATTAACACCAGTACTAGTACTAACTCTAACACCAATAGATGTAATGGGACCAGCACTTGCACCAGTACTGGTGTTACTAGTACTAGCAGTTCCTCAGTACTACTTAATCCTAGTACTAGTAGCGGTACTGATTCCATTACTTGCGCTGGTATCAGTACTAGCAGCGGTAACAGCACTAGTACTTGCGTTAACACTGGTACTAGCAGCGGCACCAGCACTAACATTAGTACTAATAGCGGCAACAGCACTGGTTAGTACTTGCGTAACACTGGTACTAGCAGCGGCACCAGCACTAACATTAGTACTAATAGCGGCAACAGCACTAGTCAGTACTAGCGCTGGCACCGGTGCTAGCAGCGGCACGAGCGTTGACACCACCACACACGCCAGCACGCCAGGCAAGATCGGAGTGTGCGGACAAACGCAATCAATAATTTGACCTTTACTTTACCCCGTCTTCGTCTCCGTCACCGAACCGTACCTGCGGAAGTACCAAGGAGGCGTTAGTACGTGGAGGAGAGAACTAGGCAGTCGTTAGTGGATGTGGGAGCAATGGAGGGTTGCCAGTGGTATGTGGGAGTCCTAGGGAAGCTTTCATTTAGGTGGAAGTAGACAAGGTGGTCGTTAGCACATGAGGGCGTAATGGAGGGCGGGGGGGGGGGGGGGAATAAAAAGGCTTATAAGTGTACAAATGGGACAAGCGGGAGAATCAATTATATATGTGAGAATATATCAGAAAGGCGTAAGTACACGTAAGAGTAATACAAAGTTGTTAGTACTTGTAGGAGTATACTAGGCAGTCGTTAGTACATGGAGTACAAAGGTGTTTACCCCAGGGGACAATTAATATATATGGGAATATATCAGACAACCGTAAGTATATGCAAAAGTAATGAGGGATTGTAAGTAATTGTTGAGGTATGCCAGGCAGCCTTTAGTACATGATGAGGCCCTAGGTTGTCTGTAGCTTATGTGAAATATACCTGGTAATCAGTAGTATATATAGGAATATATTAAGCAGTCGTTAGTATGTGGAAGTGTGTCGGGCAGCCGTACCACTAAGCTTATACTAGATAACTGTTAAACTTAGGTTGTCTTTAGTATATTTTAGAACACGGTTGTTTGTGTGTGGTTGGCAATCGTAAGTGCAGGTTGTGAAATGCAATTGTTAGTATAAGAGTATACAAAATAGTTATGAATATGCGCTGTTCTTACAGGCTATTGTGGGTGTGTGACATACTAATCAAGTACCAATTATCTGTTGGTAGAAGTCTTTTTTGCTATTGCCTGCCGTCATCAATACATTTTTGTACCGCAAGTCACTTACTTGAATCAATTTGTAAAGAGGTAGTCAGTATAAGGGTCATTTGTGTTGATAAGCGCATACCAGTTCCTATGACAATTTTGTTTTATCTTTCTCTGCAAAGCCAAGTATATACAGGGTGACAAGATCGATAACCTGTGTAAAAAAATGTGAATGTGAGAGATAGTGAATGACACTTCACTTTGAGAGCATTCTAAATAAACAACTATCCTATTTCAACTACCAATCAGGGAAAAAAAACAAAAAACAAGTGTAACTGCAATATACTGTGAGTCATGACATATTTAGGGTGAAATTACCTAATAGTATTGGTGCTAACAACAAATGGTGAAAAATGCATAGGAATTGCAGTAGGAATAAACATTTAAATTATAATTGTAACTTACCTCATACAGTACACAGAAGACCTACATACGACATAGTTATGTGATAACAATGAGGGATATATGTTTGTTATAGACCTAGAAAAAAAGTTGTTAGTAAACAATTACAAAACTGATATATAATATGAGAGAGAGAGAGAGAGAGAGAGAGAGAGAGAGAGAGAGAGAGAGAGAGAGAGAGAGAGAGAGAGAGAGAGAGAGAAAGAGATCAAAAGCGAGAGCGAGAGTGAGAGTGAGTTGAATGAGTGAGAGAAAGGGAGAGCGAGAGAAGGATGGGAAGAGAAGAGAAGAGAAGATGAGAGAGAGAGAGAGAGAGAGAGAGAGAGAGAGAGAGAGAGAGAGAGAGAGAGAGAGAGAGAGAGAGAGAGAGAGAGAGAGAAAGAATTACTTGCTATGTTCATTCTAAACTATAAATGAAAAAAAGTAAATTCACGTCACAGAAAATGCTAATATAATGACAGAAATTCCTGCAGGGCGAAAGTGTAACAACATACGTACACATACTGCATAATGCATAATCACTTTTGCAACATCAAAAGCACACGCCTACATGCATCACACACACACACACACACACACACACACACACACACACACACACACACACACACACACACACACACACACACACACACACACACACACACGCACGCACACACACTTGCTACACACGAAAATATTTACTCTTCATCTCTTCGTAAATGCAAAGGAAATGAGATATGAATGTCTCTTCAATATTAAAACAGTTAAGCTTTTCTTTTAAATGAAAATGAAACCGACCCTTAATTAGTAATTTCTTACCTGGAAACATTAATTAAAGTAGTGGCTAACCCTTCCATTGATGTATTCAGTAAATTTGCTTATATATGTCAACGATCGTGCCCATCGTGTGTGTGTGTGTTTGCCCATGTCTCTATGTGTGTGGGATTACAAGTTTGATTACGTGCATATGTGTGCAATGTGCATATTTGTTTTAGAGTGTGTGTGTGCATATTTGTTTTAGAGTGTGAGTGTGGGCATATTTGTTTTAGAGTGTGAGTGTGTGCATATTTGTTTTAGAGTGTGTGTGTGCATATTTGTTTTAGAGTGTGAGTGTGGGCATATTTGTTTTAGAGTGTGAGTGTGTGTGTGCATATTTGTTTTAGAGTGTGAGTGTATGTGTGCATATTTGTTTTAGAGTGTGAGTGAGTGCATGTGTGTCTGTATTCCCTCTGATCACTGACAAGAACTTCCACACCCAGATGCCCAAACGACGCCCATTCGAAACCTATGACAGAGCGCCACTTAGAAAGACCCCCTTAATAAACCTTTCGATGCTAAACGATGCAATGATTAATTCGCCCCTTTGAACACGCCCTTTTCCAAGTTGATAACGACGACTTAAAGAGGAAGGGGAAGGGGTAAGTAGGGGGGGACGTCAGGTGGAGATAACAGCCTGGTGGGCGTGGTTTTGTAATTGCCAAAACACCTCGTTAAGATAAAATCGGTTGATGGCCTATTGTGCATTTGCTGCGTCCGCTTGGTATCTATTGTGAACAGGATTATTATCATTTTTGTTCGGTCTTTAGTATACCTTGTATGTCATTGGAGGTATTGTCATTATCGTTAGTGTCATTGCCGATATGTTTCATATTTCATCGCCGCTAATATATTCAATACATTGTGATGGTATGTATATACACAAGTATTTATAGTATATGTATTTTTTTCTCGTTTATTCTTATATATGACATATTTTTTTTTAGAATGTATTTACTGTAATTTCCTTCCTATCTGTTTCGGTCTGTTTATCTGTGTACATACGTCTATTTTCTTAGTTTTTTTTATTTCCCTTTTATCATTCCCCCTCTGTTTTTCGTCCCTTTTCATTTCCTCCTCTCGTTTCTCCAGCCCCTCCTTCTTTCTCTCTTCCATCTCCAAACATCTTCCATCTCCCCCTCCTCCTCCTGTTCCTCCTCCTTCTTCTTCTTCTCCCCCTCCTCCTTATTTTCTCCTCCTTCTCCGCCTCCTCCTCCTCCTCCTTCTTCTTCCCCCCTCCTCCTTTTTTTCTCCTCCTCCTTCTTTTCCCCTCCTCCTCCTTCTTCTCCCCTCCTCCTCCTTCTCCTCCTTGTCCTCCTTCTCCTCCTCCTTCTTCCCCCCTCCTCCTGTTCCTCCTCCTTCTTCTTCTTCTCTCCCTCCTCCTTTTTTTCTCCTCCTCCTCCTCCTGCTCCTCCTCCCCAATTCCCTCCCCCGCCCCCCCCCTCCCACCTTTTTTTTTCTTAACCATTGGAAATCGATCGAGAAAACGTCTTGAAAAGTATCGTCTTAAAAGTTGATCTGGATTTATTCAAGAAATACTACAGTGCGTCACGAGGATCTGGAACGAAGTCGATTGCGATTCCTCTTAATTCATTTATTTATGTGTTTTTTTTTCATTCTTCTGATTTATTTATTTATTTATTTTATTTTATTTTATTTATTTATTTATTATTATTATTATTATTATTATTTTTTTTTTTTTTGGGGGGGGGGGGTCAGGACGAGAAGGGACCGAAAGGGTAGAGGGTGGATAGCAAATGGTTATTAATCAGACAAACACCTTAATAATCGAAGGTCGATATCTTAAAATCCATTTCAACTTGATATTTTGCAAAATATCTCAAAGGCCCCGAAGATGCTATTTGAAGACGTTGATGAGGATTTAACGGAATATTTTAATACTTGAGTTATTTTTTGCAGGGAGAGAGAGAGAGAGAGAGAGAGAGAGAGAGAGAGAGAGAGAGAGAGAGAGAGAGAGAGTGAAACAGAGAGAGAGAGAGAGAGAGAGAGAGAGAGAGAGAGAGAGAGAGAGAGAGAGAGAGTGAAACAGAGAGAGAGAGAGAGAGAGAGAGAGAGAGAGAGAGAGAGAGAGAGAGAGAGAGAGAGAGAGAGAGAGAGAGAGAGAGAGAGGGGGGGGGGGGGGGGGGGAGAGAGAGAGAGAGAGAGAGAGAGAGAGAAAGAGAAACAGACAAGGAGAGAAAGAGAGAGATCATCCTTATCATTAATGTTATAACTGTTATGATAATCATTGTTGTCATAATAACTGTTATTTTATCATTGTAATCACCAGCATTATCATTACCATAATTATAATGATCATATCCATCATCAGCATTATAGTGAATTCTAATTATTACGATAGTTGACATAATTATTACTATCATATTTTTTCCCATCACTTGTCGATATTGATTTTAGCTCTTCATGCCAACCACTGTACTATGATCAGGAAAAGATATTGCAATTGGCAGACGGATATAACTAGAATCAGCAACAGTGAATTGTTCCGATGATAATTCTGACCACACGAATTACACGGATGAAAATGGATCATCAAAATTCAATTAAGAAGATTTCTGTCCCCCCCCCCCCCCCCACTCCTCTCCCCCTCCTCAAAAAAAAAAAAAAAAAAAAAAAAAAACGTTAGTGAGTCCTTGAAAACACCAATACAAAATAACGACAGACAAAATCAGAGAATTAGCCTATTCATAAAATCACGCCAAAAAAAGAAAAGAAAAGAAAAAGATACAGCATGATTTATACCAACTGACCTTATTGAATAACGCTGATTTGTTTTCTTCAAATTGAGGGAGAAAGAGTAAAAAGAAGGGGAGAGGGAGAGGGGGTGGAGTGAGGGGAAACTGAGGAGGAAGGGAGAAGGGATGGAAGGACGGATGTAAGAAGGGAGATAGGGAGGGGGAGTGGAAAAGAGGGTAAGGGAGAGGGAGAGAGAGAGAGAAAAAGAGAGACAGACAGACAGACAGAGATAGAAAGAGCAAAGAGAATACTTGGAAGTATACAAGAGGGGAGATATACCCCGAAACAACGAAAATCATAATAATAATAAAAAAAACAATGAACATACTTTGCTTGTAAATTAGAAGAAACAACAACTTCAACAAAAGCAACAGGAACATCAAGAACAACAACAGCAACAAAAGCAGCAGCAACAAAAACAAGGACACGAAAAAAAAAAAAAAACGAGCCTCCGCAGTTATATCTTTAACACACTAATTTCCACCAAACACGTAAGGCCACCTTGCTGCACCAAATCACAGCGCTCCTTGCAACCGGCACGTGCAAAAGCCTGGCAGAACGTCAATAAACACGGGGCGTACACGAGAGGCGCTGACAGTGTGCTTGCGTCATGCTCTCTCTCTCTCTCTCTCTCTCTCTCTGTCTCTGTCTCTCTGTCTCTCTGTCTCTCTGTCTCTCTGTCTCTCTGTCTCTCTGTCTCTCTGTCTCTCTGTCTCTCTGTCTCTCTGTCTCCCTGTCTCTCTCTCTTTCTCCTTTCTCGTTTTTTTTTATCTTGTTCTTTCTCGGTTTCCTTCTCGTTCTCGGTCTCGTTCTCTCGTTCTTTCTGAAATTCTGTCTGTCTTTTTCTGCCCCTCCCCCCTTCTCTCTCTTTCTCTTTCTCTCTCTCTCTCTCTCTCTCTCTCTCTCTCTCTCTCTCTCTCTCTCTCTCTCCTCTCTCTCTCAATGGCTGTGGAAACCTTTTTGCTACAAAGGGGGTCGTTTGAGTGATTCCTGTTGGGGGGGGGGGATGTATTTTATGGGGGGGGACTAGAGGGGTACTGTGTGTGTGTGTGTGTGTGTGTATGTGTGTGTATGTATGTGTGTGTGTGTGTGTGTGTGTGTGTGTGTGTGTGTGTGTGTGTGTGTGTGTGTGTGTGTGTGTGTGTGTGTGTGTGTGTCTGTCTGTGTGTTTGTACAGCCAGAAAAGAACTATCGTAACCTTTCCTTGTGTTCAATGAGGAACTGAACGCTTCACTCGATTAACACCTGGTTACGGTGCTAATTAACTTGCCTCGCCATTCCACACCACGTCGTCGATTTTTCATATTTGTTCATGCAAAGGGTAACAATTTTTTTCTGACTGTCCATATATCTATTTGTTCATTCCTACGCAAACACCTAGTTAACAAAAAATGAAAAAAAAAAAAAAAAATCTTATCACGCAACGAGAAAAGCTTTATACTTTTTTTTAATAGTTAATTAGGAGACCTTTAATTTTACTTATAACAATGATAAGGATGAGTTTGTAGAAAAAAACAAATTATATATATAAGTTAAGGAAAATTGGGCACGGATAATAGTATTAGAAATGGTAATTTACGAGAATAATAATAATACTGATAATAGTAATGATAATGATAATGGTAATGAAGATGATAATAATAATAACAATAATTAAAACAGTAATGGTAATAAGGGTATTGATGGTAATAATATTAATGATAATGATGATGATTATAATAATAATGATAAAAGTAATGGTAATAGTAATGACAATAGTAATTAAGATAATAATGATAATAATGATAATGATGAAAATAATGATATTGGAAGCGATAATTATACGATAATGATAATGATAATAATAATGATAACACTGATAAAAATTATAACATTAATGATGGTAATAACGATGATAATGAAAACTGTATGATACTAGTAAGGAAAATGATGATAATGATGTTAATGTTAACTATGATAATAATAATGGTATTGATGATGATAATGTTAATGGTAATATTAATGGTGATGATGATAACAATAATATTGCTAATAATAATGACAGTAATAATAATAATAATAATAATAATAATAATAATAATAATAATGATAATAATAATAATAATAATAATAATAATAATAGTAATAATAATAATATAATCACAAAAAAACATAATTGTATCTCCTGAAGGGGGGGGGGGTATAGGGAGGGGGAGGAGGAGGAGGAGGAGGAGGAGAGTGGGGGGTGGGGACGTGTGTGTGGGGGGGGAGGGGGGGAGATTCGACCTGCCTAGGCCATCGGAAATAGATACGACAGATAGATAATTGTTCCGTTTATCTCTCTCTGACACGAATCCAGGTCACGTGTAGGTTTGGAGGTCAATTTGTAGGTCACAGGTCATCGTAGGTCAAACGTTCATCTCATTGGCTCTCGTTTGTTTTTGTTTCATAAGTTATTTAGGAAGATCTGTGATTGATTTGTCCCCGCTCTTTATTTCTTTTTCTCTGTCTTTTTCTCTTTCTCACTCTCTCTCTCTTTCTTTCTCTTTCTCATTTTCTGTCTCTCTCTCTCTCTCTCTTTCTCTCTTTCTCTCTCTCTTTCTCTCTCTCTCTCTCTCTCTCTCTCTCTCTCTCTCTCTCTCTCTCTCTCTCTCTCTCTCTCTCTCTCTCTCTCTCTCTCTCTCTTTCTGCGTGTGTAATGGAAAATAAACAAGTTTACCCTGTATCCTTTCACCCTTCGGATAGCCGTATAGAAAATAGATACGTGGAAACAAAAATAGCGAAGACAATGATTCCCTGAATATCTATGATAACATCAACAATAACAACAACAAAAAGAACAACAAAAACAACACAACAACAGCAAAACCACAAATACAATAACAACAACAACGACAATTAAAATAATGATGCCCTTAAATATTGAAAATAGCAACAGTAATCTCCAACCTAATGAATTATATTCTTTCCTTTCAAAAACGTAATCAATGACCCTCCCCCCCACCCCGCCTCCCCCCCACACTGAAATCAAATTTTGTACCTCTCAAAAAGTAGTTACCTGTACTCTCAAAACCAAATTACATTTTCCTCCAAAACACAATTAGTGATTTCGTTATTCTCCAAAAAGAGGGGAAAATCAGAAAAAAAAAGAAAAAGAAAAGAAAAGGAGGTAGATGAAGAAGAAGAAGTAATAATAGTAGTAGTAGTAGTAGTAGTAGTAGTAGTAGAAGAAGAGAAGTGGAGAAGGAGGAAGAAGGAGATGATGAAGAAGAAAAAGGAGAAGAAAAAGAAGAAGAAGAAGGAGAAGAAGAAGAGAGGTGGAGAAGGAGGAAGAAGAAGATGATGAATAAGAAAAAGAAGAAGAAAAAGAAGAAGAAGAAGAAGAAGGAAAATAAGAAGAAAGGTGGAGAAGGAGGAAGAAGAAGATGATGAAGAAGAAAAAGAAGAAGAAAAAGAAGAAGAAGAAGAAGAGAGGTGGAGAAGGAGGAAGAAAAGAAGAAGAAGAAAACGGAAAGAAGAAGAAGAATAAAAAGAAAAAAAGAAGATGATGAAGAAGAAATAGTAGCAGTAGTAGTAGTAGCAGCAGAATAATAATAATAATAATAATAAATAAATAAGCAAAAAATAATAATTATAAAGAGGAAGAAAAACATTTTATTCACAGTCCATCTTACTAATAACTGTTGCTATTAGTATCTTTTGGGGACACCCGAGCACGGTGATGCTAATGTGGCTGTCCGCACCGTGAATTTAGGATCCTGGTTATTCGCACCGCTGTTACGGTCTCCTTTGGGCGGTAATTTCACAAGGTAATCGTTACCCTAATTGTGGTGATGCTAGTTCTTTACTTAAAGTTATTTGATACGTAATAATATAGATAGGTGGATAGATAGATAGGTAGGTGGATAGATAAGTAGGTAGGTAGATAGATAGATAGACAAATAGATAGATAGGTAGATAAATAGGTAGACAGATAGATATATAGATAGATAAATGAATTAGAAAGAAAGATAGATATATAGATAGATAGAAAGATTAGGAGATAGATAGATAGATAGATAAATAAATAAATAAAATAGATAGACATAGATAGATAGACAGTCAAATATAAATATAACTTTAATATACGTATGTATGTATTTGAGGGTGTGTGTGCGCCTGTGCCTTTACCATACTATACAGACATATAGAAAGCGTGTGTGTACATGTACCTCTGTGATCTGTACGATTACGTCCATATATGATGAATAATATAACATTTCCTTTATACCGTAAGCCCCCTAGTGAAGTTAGTACCCTTTCATGTTCTACGGTAGCTACACAAGGGGTTAGATGTTCTAGGGAAATGTAGAGAATGTTTTATCTTTCTTTCTTTCTCTCACTCTCTCTCTCTCTCTCTCTCTCTCTCTCTCTCTCTCTCTTCCTCTCTTTCTCTCTTTTTTTCTTTCTCTCTCGCTCTCTCTTTCTCTCTTTCTCTCTTTCTCTTTCTCTTTCTCTCTCTCCTTTCTTTCCTTCCTTCCTTCCTTCCTTCCTCCCACCCTCCCTCCCTTCCTCTCTCTCTCTCTCTTTCTCTCTTTCTCTCTTTCTCTCTTTCTCTCTTTCTCTCTTTCTCTCTTTCTCTCTTTCTCTCTTTCTCTCTTTCTCTCTTTCTCTCTTTCTCTCTTTCTCTCTTTCTCTCTTTCTCTCTTCTCTCTCTCTCTCTCTCTCTCTCTCTCTCTCTCTCTCTCTCTCTCTATCTCTCTCTTTCTCTCTCTCTCTCTCTCTCTCTCTCTCTCTCTCTCTCTCTCTCTCTCTCTCTCTCTCTCTCTCTCTCTCTCTCTCTCTCTCTCTCTCTCTCTCTCTCTCTCTCTCTCTCTCTCTCTCTCCCTCCCTCCCTCCCTCCCTCTCTCTCTCTCTCTCCCTCTCTCTCTTTCTGCGTGTGTAATGGAAAATAAACAAGTTTACCCTGTATCCTTTCACCCTTCTGCTACCCCGTCGGGACTGTGTCAAAGGGGGGACTTCTGTAAAATTATCAGTCGCTTGGAAGGACGGTGAAGGGTATGTCTCCTTGGCCACAGGTGTTGTATTTTGGTGTTAATAATCGTTCGAATTTATTAAGGTGTATGTGTTTATCTGTGTTTGTTTGTGTGTGTGTGTTTTTGTTTGTGTGTGTTTGTTTGTATGTGTTTGTTTGTATGTGTTTGTTTTTATTGGTGTGTATGTGTGTGTGTGTGTGTGTGTGTGTGTGTGTGTGTGTGTGTGATTTGTGCATACAGAATTATAAATAAGTAATCGAAACACCTGTATTATAAAACAGGAAGGCGATTTATTAATACCAATATATATTTAGACTTAAACGTCATCATATGAATCATATACATACTGGAGTTTATTGCGTCATATTGACTTATTGACTTAACAGTTTCTATATCATTGACATCAAAGTCTGCCAACTTAATTAATATTTGAACAGCTGATGACAGTGAATAATTTTATATATGACAGAGAACGATAACAGTATATTTGTATATTTTTTTTTCTTGATATTCGGAATGATAATTAACCACAATAAGGATTACCATTGTTAATTACAAATGATTATGTATATTATCACTGTTACTATATGTATGTGTGGTTTATGCTCTCTTTATAGCTTGTAAATGTCATTTTTTGTTATTATCATTATTGTTTTGTTGTTGACGAGATGATGGATGTGGTGATGGTGATGATGGTGATGATGATTGTTGTTATTGTTGTTATTATTATTATCATTGTCAATATGATTATTATCCTCCTCGTCATCATCATCGTTATCATCATCAGCGTCATTATTATTATTATTATCTTTATTAGTCCCTCTCTTTCTCCCTCTTCCTTCTTCCCGGTACAATGATATGCATCACCACACCTTTCTCCCTCTTTACCTCTCTCCTGCACCAACATCTCCCCCACTCTCCCCCTCTACCTCCTCCCCTCATGTCTCAACTTAAGGCTTATTTTGAACTGTTTAGTCTATATATTCACTTCTGATACTCATATCTTGTCATTTTTATATAATTACTCATCTGTTTTTTCTTGTGTAGGCTATATGTAACATCGCATTAGGGAACTTTGCTTAGCAGAGATATGCGATCCTCTACACCATTTATTCTACTGTATTATGGGTAAATAAACTTGCGTATCTGATATCTAAATCTGCTTGTATTTTGGTCTATCATTAAACCTTCCTCTCTCCCTTGATACTTCCCACCCCTTCTCACTTTCTCTATTTAACAGATTACTTCCTTCCCCCTACTTAACGTCCTCCATATCTTCCCCTCGCCCTCACTGACCCAAGCAGAGGTCGAAACACAAGGTCACCAGCTGCAGATGACCTCGTCTGGACAATCAACGGGTCGTTTTACCTGATGATGGTCCTTCGTCCTCTCCGAAACGTCAATTTCCCGTTTCCCTTTGAGGTTGTGTTTGTGACTTGCCCTTGCCATTCTACTCAATTTCCCTTCTCTCTTCTCCCCCTGTCTATGATTCACCTCAATCTCTCTCTTTCTCTCTACGGCGCCCTCACTTCACCCTCTCTCTATCTACGGCACCTCTCTCTTTCTGAGTACAACCCCTCCTCTTTTCTGCCCTTATTCAACTGACCTCTCTCTCTCTCTCTCTCCGCTTCTCTCTCTCTCTCTCTCTCCGCTTCTCTCTCTCTCTCTCTCTCTCTCCCTGCCTCCCCCCCCTCTCTCTCTCCCCGCCTCACTCTCTCTCTCTCTCTCTCTCTCTCTCTCTCTCTCTCTCTCTCTCTCTCTCTCCCTGCCTCCCCCCCTCTCTCTCTCCCCGCCTCTCTCTCTCTCTCTCTCTCTCTCTCTCTCTCTCTCTCTCTCTCTCTCTCTCCCTCTCTCTCTCTCCATCTCCGACCCTTAACATAAGCGTCGCATCGCAACCTGTTGACGAGGGCTTCTGAGCGTACCTAAGCTGTCTGCATTGACGCGTGTTTCTAATTACCAGGTTATTCTAATTCGGACGACTGTTATTTTCCCCTCCATTGGGTATTCAGTGGTTCGCGTTTAAGTGTGGTTTGAAAATGGCTGTCGTGTGTGGGGACAATAGAGATTAAGATTTAATGAGCGGGATTTTCATTCTCTTTCTCTCTTTTTCTTTTTCTCTATTTTTCTCTTTCTCTCTTTCTTTTTCTCTCTTTTTCTTTTTCTCTCTTTTTCTCTTTTTCTCTTTCTCTATTTCTCTCTTTTTCTCTTTCTCTCTTTTTCTCTTTCTCGTTTTCTTTCTTTTTCTTTCTCTCCTTCTCTTTCCCTCTCTCTGATCTTTGAAAATCTTTTTTCCAATCTGACTGAACATTTTTTGTGATGATTTTTTTGTGTGTGTTAAAAGGAATATTTTGAATACAAAAATATATCGATACAAAAAGAAAAGAAAAGAAAAAAGGATTTACATATGTATGGATGTATGCTCTTCATCTATCTATCCACACACACACACATAGAAACATAAATACTCACACACATGTATGCATACATACATACATACATACATACATACATACATACATACATACATACATACATACATACATACATACATACACACACACACACACACACACATAAATGTTAAAGAGGAAGCGAGGAACGGAACATAAGAAAGAGACTTTTAAAAGACAAAAGGAAAAAAAAAAAAAAAAAAAAAATCCCGACCCCGCTATCTGGTTTCCTTCAACAAAAGCGAGGTCCGGGTCGACACGTCTCGTGGTACGAAAACTTCGGGCCATTACCGATTTTATTGACCAAAAGACTGCTTGTTTTTCTCTCTCTGTCTCTCTCTTTGGCTGTCTGTCTGTCTGTTGCGGTTTCTGTGTGTCTGTCCGTCTGTTGCTCTCTCTCTCTCTCTCTCTCTCTCTCTCTCTCTCTCTGTGGGTGTGTGTGTTGCTCTCTATCTGTAGCTCTCTCTCTCTCTTTGTCTCTTTTTTTTCTCTATTTTCCGCTTTAGCTGTCTATTTCTTTCTCGGTATCTTTTTATCTCTGTATCACCCCCCCTCTCCTTCACTCTCTCTCTCTCTCTCTCTCTCTCTCTCTCTCTCTCTCTCTCTCTCTCTCTCTCTCTCTCTCTCTCTCTCTCTCTCCCTTTTGTCACTGTCACTGTCACTCACTGTCACTGTCTGTCTGTCTGTCTGTCTGTCTGTCTGTCTGCCTGTCTCTCTCTCTCTCTCTCTCGCCCTCTCTCCTCGCTCCTCCCCCATCCCTCCCTCTCTCTCTTTTTCTCTCTCTCTTTCTCTAACTCTCTCTCTCTCTCTCTCTCTCTCTCTCTCTCTCTCTCTCTCTCTCTCTCTCTCTCTCTCTCTCTCTCTCTCTCTCTCTCTCCTTCCAGCCAAACTCTCGCTCGATTACAAAGTAGTTAATTTACAAGAGCTGTAGTTATATATGCATCAAAGAAAGCGACTCAAAAACTCAATAAGTGAAACTTATAAAAATGGATGAATTATGTGTTTTGATGTAAATATCTTCATTAAATCTGAAGGTTTTCCTGAATCATTATTGCCGTTTGGTAACCCCCCCCCCAAAAAAAAAAAAAAATATATATATATATATATATAATAAAAACAAAAATATATATATAATCAATGCATGTATTATTGAATCATTAGAGCATACGAAAATAGAAATATATATAGAGAGAAGAGAGAACTGAGAGAGGAGGAAAGGAGAATGTGAAATATCAAGGTATTAGAAGAAGAATAGGCAATGTCGAAGAATTAATGATAATAATTAGAATAATGGCGATAATAATGGCGATGCGGATAATAATAGTAGTAGAAATAATAATGATAATAATAAATAAAATAGCAATGATAATAATAATAAAGATAATAATAATAATAATAATAATAATAATAATGATAATAATAATAGTAATGATACTAGTAATAATAATAATTATAATAATAATACTGAAAATATCATATTTCTCCTAATATTACCACATATAATTACTTATTTCTTATGTCGCACCTAACTTCATTTACTACCTTATTCTCCTCCACTCTTTCCCGTTCCACTTTCGTATCAGTGCCTCCTCTTATCATAAATTCATCACCCTTTCCTATTAGTGCTTATCTAACATTAGATATTAGAATCTTTTTTTCTTTAATTAATAATCCATTTTAATATCCCGACCTTTTCCATTATGAAATCTTCCCCCTTCGTCTTTTTCCTCTCTCTCTCTAATCTTTATTCTGCCATTCCTCCCCACCCCTTTCTCCTCCTCAGCTCCCCCCACTCCCTCTCCTCCTCAGCCCCCCCACGCTTCCCCTCACCTCCCCCCCTCCCTCTTCTCCTCAGCTCCCCCCTCCCTCTCCTCCTCAGTCCCCCCTCCCTCCTTAGCCCCCCCTTCCCTCCTCAGCCCCCTCCCTCCTCATCTCCTCCCACTCTCCTCAGCTCCCCCTCTCCCTCACCTCCTCCCCCCCTCTCCCTCTCCTCCTTAGCTCCCTCCCTCCCTCCTCAGTTCCCGCTCCTCAGCTTCCCCCCTCTCCCTCACCTCCTCACCTCCCCCCTCCCTCCTCAGCTTCCCCCCCCCTCTCCCTCACCTTCTCACCTCCCCCCTCCCTCCTCAGCTTCCCCCCTCCCTCTCCTCCTCAGCTCCCCCCTCCCTCTCCTCCTCACCTCCCCCCTCCCTCCTCAGCTTCCCCCCCTCTCTTCCTCCTCAGCTTCCCCCCTCTCCCTCACCTTCTCACCTCCCCCCTCCCTCCTCCGCTTCCCCCCTCCCTCTCCTCCTCAGCTTCCCCCCTCTCCCTCACCTCCTCACCTCCCCCCTCCCTCCTCAGCTTCCCCCCTCCCTCTCCTCCTCAGCTTCCCCCCTCTCCCTCACCTCCTCACCCCCCCCTCCCTCCTCAGCTTCCCCCCCTCCCTCTCCTCCTCAGCTTCCCTCCTCTCCCTCACCTACTCACCTCTCCCCTCCCTCCTCAGTTCCCCCCTTCAGCTCCCCCCCTCTCCCTTCCTCCTCAGCTTCCCCCACAACTATAGAACTTCGTGCAAATAGAACGTGGATGGGAGTGAATTTAATAACACAGATGTTGCCCTTTTGATTCTGCATATATATAGCAGCGAATGCCAATAAAGTACTGTAGAGATGTAGGAGAGAGAGAGAGAGAGAGAGAGAGAGAGAGAGAGAATGAGAGAGAGAATGAGAGAGAGAGAGAGAGAGAGAGAGAGAGAGAGAGAGAGAGAGAGAGAGAGAGAGAGAGAGAGAGAGAGAGAGAGAATGAGAGAGAGAATGAGAGAGAGAGAGAGAGAGAGAGAGAGAGAGAGAGAGAGAGAGAGAGAGAGAGAGAGAGAGAGAGAGAGAGAGAGAGAGAGAGAATGAGAGAGAGAATGAGAGAGAGAGAGAGAGAGAGAGAGAGAGAGAGAGAGAGAGAGAGAGAGAGAGAGAGAGAGAGAGAGAGAGAGAGAGAGAGAGAGAGAGAGAGAGAGAGAAAGAGAGAGATAGAGGGAGAGAGAGAGAGAGAGAGAGAGAGAGAGAGAGAGAGAGAGAGAATGAGAGAGAGAATGAGAGAGAGAATGAGAGAGAGAATGAGAGAGAGAGAGAGAGAGAGAGAGAGAGAGAGAGAGAGAGAGAGAGAGAGAGAGAGAGAGAGAGAATGAGAGAGAGAATGAGAGAGAGAATGAGAGAGAGAATGAGAGAGAGAATGAGAGAGAGAGAGAGAGAGAGAGAGAGAGAGAGAGAGAGAGAGAGAGAGAGAGAGAGAGAGAGAGAGAGAGAGAGAGAGAGAGAGAGAGAGAGAGAAAGAAAGACAGAGAGAGATAATTATCATCTCCATCATTGAATCACTCTCCTTAACGAACCACACGATTTCTAACGATCCCATGATAACTACATATTTTCTTCCTCGATTTCAATTTTTGGAAAAGAAAAAGGTTTAAAGATAAAAAAACAAACAATACGTTCATTTGCATACGCATTCATAACAGACCCGCTTTATTGCCAATAAAACCATCACTAGGAGCAAAGTTTTGGCAATAATCTATTTACGCTGACACAGACAAAAGCACGTGATGTATAGCAAATATTTGTACATGTATATCTGCTGTCCGCTGTTATTCATTTTAGTAGTCAGCCATGTATGATTGGTGCTGAACCGTGGGGAAAATAAGAATGATATCAAATTGGTTGTTCTTGATCATAAAGTAAAACAAAAAAAGAAAAAAAAAATGATGGTATATATAGATATGATGTTATCGCTCTGTCTGTTACTTTTATTGCAATTATGACTACGCTTACTGATTCTGCTGCTGTTACTGTTGCAATCTGTAACTATTATGCATCCTACTGTTATTATTTTTTTACTAAAACTACTGCTGCTACTGATTTCACTACTGCTACTATAACAACAATTACTGTTGCTGCTATTACTGCTACTACTACTGTTGCTACAACTACCACTAATTTTACTGAAGATGCAACAACACGACTACTACTATAGCAACTACAACCATCGTTACCTACAACAACAACGACAACAACAACAACAACACTCACACCCCAACCTCACCGTCCTACTACAACACAAAAACGAAACGAATAACAACTCACAACAAAACAGATAATAAATGCAACAACTCCCCTCCCCCCCTCCCGCCCTCCCCACCCTCCCCCTTTGACCTCCTTCCTCCGTGCAAACTCCACAAAGTTCGCTGATATGCAGTTGCAGGAAGCAGTAGCAACCCAGGCTCCCGAACCCATTTGCATAGTCAACACATAATGTTCTTTGAGATTACAAACTTCTTAAAATGTATGAGAATAACTTG
>NC_061837.1:3508219-3515719 GCF_019202785.1 Penaeus chinensis
AAGAGACAGAGGAAGAGGGAGAAAGAGAGACAGAAGGAGAGACATAAGAAGAGGGAGAAGGAGAGACACAAGAAGAGGGAAAAGGAGAGACAGAAGAAGAGGGAGAAGGGGAGACAAAAGAAGAGGGAGAAAGAGAGACAAAAGGAGAAACACAAAATGAGAGAGGTGAAACGGAAATAGAAAGAGAAACAGATAGAAGGGAACGGGGAGAGACGAGAAGAGGGAGAAGAAGAAACAGAAGAAGAGGGAGAAGGAAAGAGAGAAGAAGAGGGAGAAGGGGAGACACAAGAAAAGGGAGAAGGAGAGACAGAAAAAGAAGGAGAAGGAGACACAGAAGAAGAGGGAGAAGTATAGACAGAATAAGAGGAAGAATGAGAAACAGAAGAAGAGAGGGGAGAGAGGGGAACCCCCCCCCCATGCCCTCCCCCACCTCGTGATAGAGACTAATGACCAGTTGGAGAGAGAACTTCCGTGATGTGCGCTGGGACGGAGAGGGGAAAGGGGGAATGTTGACCCCTCGGTTTCGCGCTACTCCTACCTGTAGCAGGGAATCTACAGCTCGTCCGTGTCTATGTGTTGTAGACTGAGTGGTATTTAGGTTGATTGATAGATAAATGGAGAGAGAGAGAGATGGGTAAAATGAGATAGATAGAGAAAGAGAGAGCGTTATTTAGATTGATCGATAGATAAATAGAAAGGGAGAGATGGGTAAAAGGAGATAGATAGATAGAGAAAGAGAGAGTGTTATTTAGACTGATCGATAGATAAATAGAGAGAGAGAGATGGGTAAAATGAGATAGATAGAGAGAGAAAGAGAGAGCGTTATTTAGGTTGATTGATAGATAAATGGAGAGAGAGAGATAGGTAAAATGAGATAGATAGATAGAGAAAGAAAGAGCGTTATTTAGATTGATCGATAGATAAATAGAAAGGGAGAGATGGGTAAAAGGAGATAGATAGATAGAGAAAGAGAGAGCGTTACTTAGACTGATTGATTGATAAATAGAGAGAGAGAGATGGGTAAAATGAGATAGATAGAGAGAGAAAGAGAGAGTGTTATTTAGATTGATTGATAGATAAATAGAGAGAGAGAGATGGGTTAAATGAGATAGATAGAGAGAGAAAGAGAGAGCGTTATTTAGATTGATCGATAGATAAATAGGAAGAGAGAGATGGGTAAAGGGAGATAGATAGATGGAGAAAGAGAGAGCGTTATTTAGATTGATCGATAGATAAATAAAGAGAGAGAGATGGGTAAAATGAGATAGATAGAGAGAGAAAGAGAGAGCGTTATTTAGACTGATCGATAGATAAATAGAGAGAGAGAGATGGGTTAAATGAGATAGATAGAGAGAGAAAGAGAGAGCGTTATTTAGACTGATCGATAGATAAATAGAGAGAGAGAGATGGGTTAAATGAGATAGATAGAGAGAGAAAGAGAGAGCGTTATTTAGATTGATCGATAGATAAATAGAGAGAGAGAGAGATGGGTAAAATGAGATAGTTAGATAGGGAAAGAGAGAGCGTTATTTAGACTGATCGATAGATAAATAGAGAGAGAGAGATGGGTAAAATGAGATAGATAGATGGAGAAAGAGAGAGTGTTATTTAGATTGATTGATAGATAAATAGAAAGAGAGATAGATGGGTAAAAGGAGATAGATAGATAGAGAAAGAAAGAGCGTTATTTAGATTGATCGATAGATAAATAGAAAGAGAGAGATGGGTAAAGGGAGATAGATAGATGGAGAAAGAGAGTTGCGTTATTTAGATTGATCGATAGATAAATAAAGAGAGAGAGATGGGTAAATTCAGATAGATAGATAGAGAAAGAGAGAGCGTTATTTAGATCGATCGATAGATAAATAGAAAGAGAGAGATGGGTAAAATGAGATAGATAGATAGAGAAAGAGAGAGTGTTATTTAGATTGATCGATAGATAAATAGAGAGAGAGAGATGGGTAAAAGGAGATAGATAGATAGAGAGAGAGAGAGCGTTATTTTGATTGATCGATAGATAAATAGAAAGAGAAAGATGGGTAAAATGAGATAGATAGATAGGGAAAGAGAGAAGCAACGAGGCAGAGAAAACCGAGACAGACGGATAAATAGAGAGAATGATAGAATGAGATAAAAAAGTAAGCGATAGGGAACTGAATCAAAGTAGATGAGTAAACAATAATTACACAAACAAATATAAAGAAACAAATACATAGTGAGAAAGACGAAAAAAACAAGCAAACAGACAAACAAAACACCTATGAGTAGTTGAGTGTATGTCTGAGTGAAATATTATGTGTATAAGAACTTAAAAGAAACTGTCGATTCAATCAATTACAGAGAAACAAGAACAAAGACAAGGAGTCAATGGAATCACCATGGCAACCACCCTATGACTTTCTAACATTATGAAACGTATCCAGTTTATGAATGATTTACACGAACCCCTACACCCCATTCATTTTGAATAACTAGGAAATGCCTTCGCTTCACACACAGTCCTTATAGAAGTGATATGCAAATGAACAGAATGCCTAGGGATATATATGCTTAGATAGAGAGGCACCCCTGTTGATACAACTTGGCTACGTGGCACTGCTAGCCCTATGGCACTGCGTTGTTGTTACTTCTGAAATACTTGCTCATGTGAGTTTGTCAGCTGATATTTGCATATGCATTCACGTTGATGGTTTGTGTATGTGTGTTATGTATCTTGTCCTCGATGGTAAATGTGTTTGTAAAGGAAATTCGAAAGGTTTGTAAAGATTTCGTTGTTCTTCTGGGCTCAAAATTATTTTTAAATATAATTTACACAACTGTATTTCGAATTTTGCTTATTTATATCCATTTACGTGAAATTGATATGAAATCCTTAATACATATCGACTTTACAAGACGTACATGCACACAAACATGTACTCACTACTACCCACACACATGTAAGTATGTATGAATGTAATGATATATCTATAACTTGTCTGCTCTAATGTTGCGACTTTTAAAATAAATTGATTCTTCATATTGCATATTTTGTGCAATCCAGTCCACCATGACCTTGCAATCCTCCGACTTTTTGCAATGACACTGAAACACGAAAGTCATAATGATAAGTTACGTAAAATTAGCTAAATGAACGAATGAATAAGTAAATAATAATAATAAAAAACATGGTGATAATACATGACGTTGATCCTGAATGTCATAACGAGGAAAAAAAAAACAAAAAAAACATATAAATAAAAAACAATAATACGTGACACTACCCTCGAATAAACAACATACAAAAATATAACAAATCAATCAGGAAATAAAAACAAACTAATCAGTAATCAAATAACAATACAGACTAATCAGCAATGCAAATAACTTTCCGGATAGATCAGCTGATTGTTAGGAAAGTTTCTTGTAAAATAAGGTCACAGAATAATAACACCTTTTCTTGTTATTGTTTATGTTTTCGTGATATATATCATGATGATGATAAAGAATGAAATTATTTACTTTATGATCATTAAGTATATCATTATATTGATTATAATGATTGCCATCATCATTACCGTTATAATATGTATTTTTTATACGTGTGTGTGTGTGTGTGCGTGTGTGTGTGTGCGTGTGTGTTTGTGTGTGTGCGCGTGTATGTATATATGTGTGTGTGTGTGTGTGTGTGTGTGTGTGTGTGTGTATGTGTGTGTGTGTGTGTGTGTGTGTGTGTGTGTGTGTGTGTGTGTGCGTGTGTGTGTGTGCGTGTGTGTTTGTGTGTGTGCGCGTGTATGTATATATGTGTGTGTGTGTGTGTGTGTGTGTGTGTGTGTATGTGTGTGTGTGTGTGTGTGTGTGTGTGTGTGTGTGTGTGTGTGTGTGTGCGTGTGCGCGTGCGTGCTTGTGTGCATGTGTGCGTGTATGTGTGCGTGTGCGTGTGCGTGTGCGTGTGCGTGTGCGTGCATGCGTGCTTCCGCCCGTCCGTCCATCCGTGTATACATGCGTGCTTGCATGAGCTCATATGTCTGAATAGTCAAAACAGAGATATAAAGAAACGCACTGAAAGGGGGAACAGACAGAGAAGCCAAATCTACGTCCCTGTTCCAGGCGTGGCGCATTCGGGCTGCGTTTGGCAAGAAGCTAAAAATAGCTACATGAAGTTGCGCGCGGAAAAGGTGTCACAAAGTGGATTTAGAGCGGCCCAGGGCAGAGGCGAGGGTTGGGGGGGAGGGGGGGGTAGGAGGGGAGAGGGAAGGGGGAGTGGAAGAGAGGGAGAGGGGAAGAGAGGGAGAAGGGAAGAGAGGGAGAGGGGAAGAGAGGGAGAGAGGAAGAGAGGGAGAGAGGGAGAGAGGGAGAAGGAGAGAGAGGGAGAAGGAGAGAGAGGGAGAAGGAGAGAGAGGGAGAGGGGAAGAGAGGGAGAAGGGGAGAGAGGGAGTGGTGAAGAGAGAGAGAGAGTGGAAGAGAAGGAGAGTGGAAGAGAAGGAGAGTGGAAGATGAGTGAGATGGAAAGAGAGGGAGAAAGGAAGAGAGGGTGAGGGGAAGAAAGGGAAAGAGGGAGTGGTGAAGAGAGAGAGAGGGGAAGAGAGGGAGAGTGGTCGAAGAGAGAGAGAGAGGGGAAGAGAGAGAGAGGAGAAGAGAAGGAGAGTGAGAGGGAGAAAGGGAAGAGGCGTGAGACCAGGGGAGCGAGGGACACGAGCCAGAAGGTGTCGGGAGGGGTCGTGGCGTTCGGAGAGCCGCGAGAGAAAGGGTTATGAGAGAGGAGAGGCACACACACACACACACACACACATACACACACACACACTCTCTTTCACACACTGAAAATTAGGAGCAAAACTGTATTTGCAGAGCCATTGCAGGGATTATGGGAGCTCTGGCCTTTTTGTTTCTGCATGATGCTTTCCATTAAGGGAGAGAATCATGCAGAAGGTTATATGAAGTGTTCATGCAAATATGCGGCTCGTGAAAAAGGACTTTGTATTTCTGTAATATTTCCTATAAACCCTGAAAGGGGTAGAAGGATGAATATTATGCGAACTATTTTCAAGAAGGATTTTTGTTTTATATGCATAGAGTTTCATATGGTATTTCACTCAACCCCTTAAGCGTAAACTTGAATGCCTTTCATTAACAAATTTTCACATCACATGTCCCCTTGCAAATGCCCTATATACCACCACAATAAACCTTCATAATTCATTCTTAATTTAAACCTACACCGATATGAGGAACCGTTACAGCCGCGGCCTGTCCTTTCTTCAAAATTTGCTTTTAATTTGCATTCATATTAGATCCAACTCCGGCAAAGTTCAGATGACATTATATATTCCAAACCGGACATTTATCTCCGTGCGACGAGGACATATCCGAGCCCATAATAACGTTTTAAGTCCGTTTGTTTTACGGGTTAACGGCTGTCATTTTAAATCAGCGGTTGGAGGTGGGGCTCATTCAATTCCGACCAATCAGCGACTGCCACGTCACGTGTTAACGGAAATTCGTAGAGAAAGAGAGAGAGAGAGAAAAAAAGAGAGAGAATAGGTTTCCAGTTGCTCTGAAAAACCCTGAAGTATTTCTTTACCTTATCTCCTCAAGTTTCTTTTCATTTCTGAACTTTACTTGTTTACATTTTTTCCCCTTCCTCCTCCCCCCCCCCTTTTTTTTCTTTCTTTAAAAAAAAAATTATCCCCCCCAAAAAAATAAAAAAGATGTTTAAATGAATGATTTTCATTTAATCGCGAATCATTAAAACTATTTCTCAACTAATGCTTTAGACGAAAAAAGAAGTAGATTGAATCATGAATAACCTTCAGGCGATATTTAGTGGTCTCTGACTCATACATAAACATTATTTAAAAAAATGCTGTATGATAGGTAATGCTGCACCGAAAGGCTTTATTAAAAACTTTTATACTAGACAAAGCTGTTTCAAAATGCTGTATTCTGGAGCGTTGTAGGAAAATGCTGTCTTCTAGATAATGTATTCTGGAGTGTTGTATCAAAATACTGTCTTCTAGATAATGTATTCTGAATAGCATTATATCTAAATGCTGTTTTCTAGGGTTTTAGTATAATGCTGTATCCTTACCTACGCCCACCGTGTCATTAAATCTACAACCAATCTTCTGGTTTGACTAAGACAATCCTCTTCCTCATTCGACCACTGTTTTCAGACGGCGTGTGGGGACCAGCCGAGCCTAAACTCAATTTAAAACAACTCATATATTCAAAACCGTAAGACATATGTACTATAATAGATCTTTATTCGACAATAGAAGTAAAAAGCGCTAAAATTCAGTCTGAGAGTAGCCGAGACGCAAATATTAGAGGGAATGATAGAAACTGTAGAATTTTATTTGCGTCTGAATACAAGTCTTTCGACCGAGGGTTTGCTTGTTTGTTTTTGTGGGTGTTTGTAAGTGTTTTTGTATGTTTATGTGTATGTGTGTGTGTGTTTGTAAGTGTGTGTGTGTTTGCAAGTGTTTTTGTATGTTTATGTGAACGTGTGTGTTTGTAAATGTGTGTGTATATGTGTGTGTGTGTGTGTGTGTTTGTAAATGTGCTTTGTAAGTGTGTGTTTGTAAGTGTGTTTGTAAGTGTTTGTGTGCGTATGTGTGTTTTTTTGTAAGTGTGTGTTTGTAAATGTGTGTGTGTGTGTGTGTGTGTGTGTGTGTGTGCGTGTGTGTGCGTGTCTGTGTGTGTGCGTGTGTGTTTTCAGTATCTCTCAGGGTAGGTTAGCAACGGAGATGAATGGGAGAACGGGGAGCTATATATCTGGCGCGACATGCAAAAGTGTCTCCCGGATGGCTAGAACTTTCCCTTTTTTCGAGTCATCGGGTAAATTATCACTTGCGATTTTTATTTATTTGTTCCCTTCACCGTGTTTCTTTTCTTTTAAGGCGAGGGACTTTAGAAAGAGTGTTGGGAAATACCAATTAACGAATTATTTTAAGCAAACAGGCGAAGTACGGCGTTGGTTAGCAAACGAGGAGAATCTAACGAATGGGACTTTCACAAACAAACCAATTGATTTCGAAAATAACGACTACTTCCCGAAACGCAACGAAAACCCAACGACCTCCCCCCCCCTTCCCCTTCTCCCCTTCCTCTCCCCCCGGCCTCCCTTCTCCCCTCCCCCTTCTCCCCCTCCCCCTTCTCCCCCTCCCAGGCCCTACAAAAGGGAACGACCACGCTCTACGCACACACAGCTCACACAAGAGACGACACACGAGCTGCCTATAAACCTCGGGGACCCACAAAAGAACTAGTTATGCCCACTTGCCCGACGCGGGGACCGTACACAGCTTGCCTACGGGCTCTCGAGGGGGCGGCGCGCTGAAATTACATCCGGGTCCTTCTCTTCCCCGGGCATTACGGCGGCACTTGGAGTTGCTTCTGGTGATCCTCGGGGAGGAGGGGAAGGGCGTCTTGTTTCTCCAGGAGGAGGAAGGAAGACAAACGGCGGCTGGACGATGGCCGGGGGCCGACTTCTGCACTTCGGATTTTGGTAACGGTTTG
>NC_061837.1:3520719-3528219 GCF_019202785.1 Penaeus chinensis
TTGGGCTGTCTGTATAGTGTGTGTGTATTTGTGTGTGTATGTGTGTGTGTATTTGTGTGTGTATGTGTGTGTGTGTGTGTATGTGTGTGTGTGTGTGTGTGTGTGTGTGTGTGTGTGTGTGTGTGTGTGTGTGTGTGTGTGTGTGTGTGTGTGTGTGTGTGTGAGTGTGTTTAAAAGCCAATTAACGAAGCGAAGACCAAATTATTTTAAAGACCCAGAATCAGAGAAATTAATTAAATTAGTGAGAAAGATAAATAGGTAGATGAGATTATTTTTTTTTAGCTTACTAACAAGGTGTATGTACGCGCTTGTGTGTACACACACACTCACACTCGCACTTGCACTTACAGTCTCTCTCTCTCTCTCTCTCTCTCTCTCTCTCTCTCTCTTTCTCACTCACTCTCACTCTCTCACTCTCTCTGTATATGCACACACACAAACACACACACACACACACACACACACACACACACACACACACACACACACACACACACACACACACACACACACACACACACACACACACATACACACACACACACATGCACGAAAAAACGGCTTTATTTCCCCACATCCAACATTTGTCAAACTTCCCGCGCCTCTTGGCTTACAGCAAGATCTCGCCAACATGAATATCCACAAGTCGACCGTCATTTGTCTTCGGGCCGATCTTTATGTAAAAAAAGAAAAAAAAAAAAATGTTTAGTCAATATGTCTGAGATGGCACTGCGTCCCAAAAAGTTTATTTATGGCACCGTGGCTCGCCCTGAAGCCTCTCATACATGGCACCGCTACTGGCACTGGCGGATCGTACGTGGCACTTTACTTGGTAAATATCTCTTGAAGGAAGGCTATCATTCGTTTGTGAAAAAAAGGAGAAAGAGAAGGAAGAGGAGGGAGGGAGGGAGGGAGGGAGGGAGGGAGAGAGGGAGACTGAGGGGGTGGGGGAGGAAGGGGAGGGTGGGAAGGGGAGAGGGTGGAAAGGGAAGGTAGGAAGATAGATAGATATATAGATAGATATATAGATATAGAGAGAGATACATAGATAGATAGATAGATAGAGAGAGAGAGAGAGAGAGAGACAAAAACAACAACAAAAATTACCTCACACACACACAAAACGAATCACAAGCAAGCACCCCCGCCCCACTCCCCTCACCACAACCTCACCCCCCCCCCCAAAAAAAAAAAAAAAATATCCCCAGTATGCAAGACAAAAACAACAACAACAAAGACAACAACAACAACAACAACAACAACAACAGATTGCCTCTTCCTGGTTCCTGTGAGCGCACCTTTACCCCTGACTAGGATTTTCTTCTGCTCAACCAATAGTCAATATCCTTGACAATAGATATGACTAGCGAGGCTGAGGATGAGGAGGACAAAAGGAGAGGTGGTGGAGATGGACGCGTTAAGGGGGGGTGAAGGGGTGAAGGGAGGGGTGAATGGAGGGGTGAAAGGAGAAAGAGGGAGGGGAGGGTGAAGGGGTGAAGAGGGGGAGGGGTGAAGGGGTGAATGGGGGGGAGTGGGAGGGGTGAAGGGGGGAATAGGGGAGGGGGAGGGGTGTAAGGGTGAATGGGGGGAGGGGGAGGGGGTGAAGGGGTGAATGGGGGGGGGGGGGGGGGTGAAGGGGGGAATGTGGGAGGGGGAGGGGTGTAAGGGTGAATGGGGGGAGGGGGAGGGGGTGAGGGGGTGAATGGGGGGAGGGGGTGAGGGGGTGAATGGGGGGAGGGGGAGGGGTGAAGGGGGGAATGGGGGGAGGGGGAGGATGCAGGAATGAAAGATGCTCGTTACTCCTGATTTTGAATCTGCTGTTTAATCTAGAAGGTCGGTTAAGGTTCACATCTGACTGTATAGTTGTATTCGTATCTCTTTATCCAAATATCTATCTGTACACACACACACACACACACACACACATACACACACACACACACACACACACACACACACACACACACACACACACACACACACACACACACACACACACACACACGCATGCAAAGTATCTATCCATACATACATGCATGCATATATACAAACACACACATCTCGGAATATGTGGATGATCCTCGAACCTCAGTCGAGGGCGAGCTCGAGGACCACTTGAGCATTTCTGAGACGCCATCTTGAGGTGATTTAGAAAGTCACCGTGTACACGATTCGTGTACGTGTGTGTCAGCGTTATGTACACACACATAGGAAAGTTTATGGCTGAATGTGTGTGTATTATCGATCGATGTGTGTATATTGAAATAGGATTTCTGATATGCTATTTAAAAAATATGATAGTTGTGTAACCGGTATTGAGTCAAGTGTCAAGGAAAAAAATATACTTGAGATTAAACATTCCTTTTTTTCCCTTTTTTTTTCCTTTTTTAAAAAAATCTGTTGGAGATGGAAAACCAATTGATGTTTATTTCTTAAGATACTGCGTTTCTCTCTCTCTCTCTCTCTTTTTTTTTCTGGTATCTTAAGTTCATGATTTCTTGGTAAGGGTAGAATCAAAGTAACTCACTATTCAAAAAAAAAATATTTATTCAATTTCCTGACAATCGGACTATACAAATAATTAATTTACCAAACTATTTATTAAAAAAAGAGATATGTCATTTATGTAACGTGACAACAAGGTCCATTTTCCGTTCGAATCAAACAGGATTTTGACTCATCTCGCCACGTCGCACCCACGCAACATTGGATGCTTTGGTCTTCTCTAAATTTATATTCATCAGCTTCTTCTTCTTCTTCCTCTTTACACATAGCAAAGGGTAAATAATTTTCTTGATTTTAAGCTTGTCTGCAGGCTTTATTTTTTTTTCTAATACACTACAGTATCTTTCATATATTAGACGACGAAATCTATCAAGGCAGTGTTCTCCTATAGACATTGACAACACTACATCAAATAATTAATCACATTTCATAATTAATCATAACTAGAGGAAAAAAATATTCAGACACAGAGAGACCATAAAAATAATCATACATTGCTCGGCAGCCAAACAAACTAAAAAAAAAAACAACAACGCAAAAACAAAAACGAAATAAGGTTCCAAAAAAGAACGGTTGTACAAAGAGTCGTACTCCGAGTTGCTAAAACGTATTCAGAATGACACGACGAGCGATATAAAAGGGAAGGGTGCGCTTTCTGATATAGGCATATGTGAATGCAAATATAGGACTTTGGGTGTCAGATCTCCCCTTGCAATAATGGAAATGCAACGACATAAACGTTGACATTTTATTCATAAACACAGCAAGGGGCTTATGCAGTGATATAGAAGTTTTGTTGTATAGAGGAAAAAAACGTATATATATATATATATATATATATATATATATATATATTCCATGACTGTTATGACTTTTCTGGGGTTATGCGGAAGAGGTAAGAGAGAGAGAGAGAGAGAGAGAGAGAGAGAGAGAGAGAGAGAGAGAGAGAGAGAGAGAGAGAGAGAGAGAGAGAGAGAGAGAGAGAGAGAGAAAAAAAAAAGAGAGAGAGAGAGAGAAAAGAGAGAGAGAGGGGGGAGTGACTGAGAATTGAAGGGAGAGAGGGAGAGAGAGAGAGAGAGAGAGAGAGAGAGAGAGAGAGAGAGAGAGAGAGAGAGAGAGAGAGAGAGAGAGAGAGAGAGAGAGAGGGAGGGAGGGGGGAAGGGAGAGAGTGGGAGAGGGGGATGAGGGGGGAGAGGGAGAGGGAGAGGTAGAGGTAGAGGGAGAGGAAGAGGGAGGGGGAGAGGGAGAGGGAGAGAGAAGGAGAGGGAAAGAGAGGAAAAGAGAAAGAGAGAGAGAGAGAGAGAGAGAGAGAGAGAGAGAGAGAGAGAGAGAGAGAGAGAGAGAGGGAGGGAGGGAGGGAGAGGGAGAGGGAGAGGGAGAGGGAGAGGGAGAGGGAGGGGGAGGGGGGGAGGGAGAGGAAGAGGAAGAGAAAGAGAAAGAGAAAGAGAAAGAGAAAGAGAAAGAGAAAGAGAAAGAGAAAGAGAAAGAGAAAGAGAAATAGAAAGAGAAAGAGAAAGAGAAAGTGAAAGAGGGAGAGGGAGAGGGAGAGGGAGAGGAAGAGGAAGAGGAAGGAAGGGAAGGAGGGAGGGAGGGAGGGAGGGAGGGAGGGAGGGAGGGAGGGAGGGAGGGAGGGAGGGAGGGGGCGGAGGGAGGGAGGGAGAGAGGGAGAAAGAGGGAGGAAGGGAGGGAGGGAGGGAGGGAGGGAGGGAGGGAGGGAGGGAGGGAGGGAGGTAGGGAGGGAGGGAGGGAGAGAGAGAGAGAGAGAGAGAGAGAGAGAGAGAGAGAGAGAGAGAGAGAGAGAGAGAGAGAGAGAGAGAGAGAAGGGAAAGTGAGAGGGAAAGTGAGAGGGAAAGTGAGAGGGAAAGTGAGAGGGAAAGTGAGAGGGAGAGGGAGAGGAAGAGGGAGAACAAGAGAGAGAGATGGGAAGGGAAAAGGAAAGGGAAAGGGAAAGGGAAAGGGAAAGAGAGAGGTATGGGGAGAGGAAGCGAGATAAATAGATAGATAGATGGATAGACAGAAAAGACAGAAAAAGACTATAGGTGAGTAACCCCACAAAATACATTTTCTTTTGAATCAAACGCTCTTCGCTTATTTTTTCTTCTTCTTCTTCACATATAAACGTCCTCACCTATTTTATCATTTTATTTTTCGTCCATTTATTATCCAACTCTTCGCCAATTAAAAAGAACAACCTCATTACTAGAATAAACATCACACTCCTAATTCTTCATCATTATTGCCATTCAATTATAAACTAATTGATCAAACAATAATCAGGAGTACGAAGACGGAAAGGGCAACGAAGTGATAATGAATAGAGGAAGGAGAAACACGAATAATTTATACTCACCATAAGTTTCAAGCTCTTCATCAAGGCCAAAGAACCATCCTGCCATCTCGTGTCTGTTTGCGCAATCAAAATATACATCTCATAATCTTCCACCGAGTTACCTTTCCTTCTTCTTTTTGTTTTTTTTTATCCCTGTTGATATAGGAATTTGAGTATCTTATTTTCTTCTTCTCATTCCTCTTCAGTTGTGAAATAAATCATTATATTCTGAGATCCTTCATTCAATCACTTTTGTAAATATTTACTTGATTGCAGAGATATTTTTTGATAAAAAAAGTCCAGACAGCGGAAGGCTTACCAATCTCTTCTTTTCAGCCTGATTAAAGACGAACAAACGAACACAATTTCATAGTTTCACTGCCTAAAAGAAATTTAAACAACAACTTAGACCTACGACTAGGTGTACAGTGTCAGCCTGTATGCAAATTAGTTTCGGCCTATTTGCATTTACATCAACGCTGGCCATCGTTTGATAAACACGGCTCGTGGAATTAATTATTCATCGCTTTGGATTAATCCTCAGAATATCAACACTTCCATTTCCCGCCATTTTTTTTTTCACTCTCTCCTTTTCTTTTTTCCCTCTCACCGAAAATCAGAAGATCGTATTTATATTGCACATCGTATATGGTGAGGATTTTTGTTTTAATTATTTCTTCATGATCGCAAGAGAGAGAAATAGATAGATAAGTCACAGTCGAAAACACGTTACAGACTTGTCCGAAGGGGTTAAGATGCGTCAGAAACAGATGACTAGCGACATGCGAGTGACCTGTCTTAGAAGAGACGGAGGCGAGAATTGGGAATAAAGGTGGGGAGGAGGGAGGAGCGAGGGGGGAGGAGGTGAGGAAGGCGGAGGGAGAGACGGAGGGGAGGGGAGGAGGGGCAGGAGGGAGGAGCGAGGGGGATGGAGTAGGAGGGAAGGGGAGGGGGGAAAGGGGGGGGGATCCCGGCAGGCAACAGTTACGATTTGGAGGCAAGGTGAGGGGGGGGGGGGGTGATCAGAGGGTGGGAGGGAGAAGGAGGTGTGAGCCGGGAGCCTGGTTGAGGGGGAAGGGAGGGAGAGGGAGAAAGGGAGAGGGTGCAGCGCGGGCTCGGCTGTTGTGACAGGTGGGCAAAGCTGTAATAGGGATTTGATGGTTTCTACCGCTGACAGGGAGCTTTTAATGGGCCGGTGAGAGCTGGTCGGGGGGAGGGAGAAGGGAGAAGAGGGAAGGGAGAAGGGGGAAAGGGAAGATGAGGCAGGTGAAATGATTTAAATAATTTCGCTAAAATATGGCAAGAAAAAACAAAGATTTTACCCGTTAAATGGGAGATTTCGAAACATTCGAGTAAGGGGGAAATCCTACCATTAACACCTGCAATGGCTGAATCCCCACATACCAACCATCCATGCAACAGAACACCTAAACTAAATTCTCCCACCCCTCCTCCCCACAAACCAAAAACCCCCCACAAAAAAATGCTAAATTCACCCCCCTCCTCCCCACACGCCAAAAAACAAACCAAAAAAAAAAAACAAAAACGCTATAGACGAGCCAGGCACCGAGGAAGTCGCCTCCCTCGAACTTCACGCCTTGCCGCAACTTCACCCGTATCTTAACACTGATCTCAAATGTTCGGGGAAGTCCATGTACAGCGAGTGACGTGTCCATGAGACTTCCAAGGGACACTAAGAGACCCTCATGTTAGGCTCTCAACTTTGCTCAAGTTCGAAAGGGTGGAGATTACCTGTATAGTGTCAGGGAGTTTCGTCCTTATAGCCCGTGCTAACAGGGCATTGATTACCTCTATCGGCACAATGCAAGTATTTTTTTTTTCTTTTCAATAAAAGCAAGGCGTGTTATTCAATTTCATTTATTTATGGGAGGTTGCTGTATAAAAAGAAAATACGTTGCATTAATAATATATATTGGCAGAAATCGACGGAAATCAGTCTCTGACATAATATCTAGTACTGCAATTAAGACCAATTGTATTAATGGGATTCCCCGGTCCCAGTGGTAATTACCGTCTCATTTACATATTGTTCCATCAAGCAATCATCGCGACGGACTGGCCAATCTGTCTAATCAAGACCGCTGCTCTCGAATCTGCTGAGCTGGTTTCTGGCACTGCTCGAGAGTGCCTCGCCGTCCTGCGTTCTCGTAAGGCACTCTATGCCCCTTCCTCTCCCTTTTTTGGCTCTCTCTATCTCTTTCTTTTTCTCCCTTCCATCTCTCTTATTCTACTCCTCCTCTTCCCTCTCTTCATCTCTCTATCTGTTTCTCTCTCCATCCCGAAATTTCGCTCTCTTGTTCACTCACATACGTAAACGTTTATGCACACACACACACACACACACACACACACACACACACACACACACACACACACACACACACACACACACATATATGTATATGCACACACACACACACACACACACACACACACACACACACACACACACACACACACACACACATACATACACACACACACACACACATACACATATATATATATATATATATATATATATATATATATATATACACACACACACACACACACGTGTGCGTGTGTGTGTGCGTGAGTGTGCGCGTGCGTGTTAGTGTGCGTGTACGTACATGCGTGCATACATCGAACATCCAGATGCACGT
>NC_061837.1:3548219-3550719 GCF_019202785.1 Penaeus chinensis
AGTATCTAGAGTCATATGAATGTAAGTAGTGAATATAAGTAAATATAAGTAGAACACGAGTAGGCATAACGATAACAACAAAAAGAGACAGATAACGAAAAGTAACCAGTAGGGAAATAGGATTAGGATAATGACGAAGGAAATGGAATAAGGATACAGAAAACGAGAAGAAAAGGGAGACTGAGGAGGGGGAGGAAGGCAGAAGAAGAGGAAGAGGAGGAAGAGGAAGAAGAAGAAGAAGAAGAAGAAGAGGAAGAAAAGGAGGAAGAGGAAAAGGAAGAAGGTGAGTAAGAAGAAGAGGAAAAGAAAGAAGATGAGTAAGAAGAAGAGGAAGAGGAAGAAGAGTAGGAAGAAGAAAAGGGAGAAGATAAAAGAAGAAGATGAAGGAGAAGAAAAAGAGGAAGAAGGAGAAGAAGGAGAAACGGAAGAAAAAGAAGCAAAACAAGCCAAGGTGTATAAAAAATCATTAATCCCAAGTAGATGCACGGGATCAAAGATAACCCCCCCCCCACTATCCTCCCAAATGCCCCTTCCCTGCCCCCCTCCCTCCCCTTTGCTTCCCTCCCCTCCCCTTCCCCTTGCCCCTCCACTTCCACCCTTCTGTTTCCCCTCCCCTCTCCTTCCCCTCCTCTCCCCCTCCCTCACCTCCTCTTCCTCTTCTATCTCCCCTCTGCTTCCCTTCCCCTCTACTTCCCCCCCTCTACTTCTCCTCACCTTCCCTTCCCCTCTTCTGCCCCCTCTCAACCCCCCCCTCCTCTGCCACCCCTTCCCCCTCTCCGCTCACCTCCTCACCTCCACGCACCCGCTACAAAGGACCTTAAAGGCGACCTCACGTACTGTATCTGAAGCAAAATCGACCTCTTTCACATCCCGCCGGAAAAAAAGAAAAGAAAAAAAGAAAAAGAAAAACATAGGTGGCAACCCTGTCAACCAACAAACATCGGGATGGGGGGGGTGGGGGGGTCGGGGTGGGGGAGGAGTTTAAAAAGAGCCGCGAAAATGTGCTGTTCTAAGAAACTTCTAGAAATTTCCGAAGATCGAGGGTCTTCGGTTAGAGAGAGCTGAACGATTTGTTCACGTTTTGGATTATTATTATCTCTATTATTATTATTTGTTTGAAGTGTGTTTGTGGTATGGTTTATGTATGGGTTATTTATTTGCAAATGTGTGAATTTTCTTCTTGTATTACCTCTCCTTCCCTCCCTCCCTCCCTCTCTCTTCCTTCCTCCCTCCCTCTCTCTCTCCCCCTCCCTTCTCCCCTCTTTCTCTATATCTCTCCTTCGTTCCCTCTCTTCCTCCCTCCCTCCCTCTCTCTTCTTCCCTCCCTCCATCTCCTTCCCTCCTTCCCTCCCTCCTTCTCCTACTCCCTCTCTTTCTCTCTCTTTCCCCTTCTTCCTTCCCTCCCTCCCCCCTCTCCACCCTCCCTCCTCTCCACCCTCCCTCCCTCCCTTCCTCCCTCTCCTACTCCCTCTCTCTCTCCCTCTTTCCCCTTCTTCCTTCCTTCCCTCCCTCCTCTCCACCCTCCCTCCCTCCCTCCCTCCCTCCCTCTCCCTTCCCCCTCCAACTGGGTCAGGAGCAACGGGCAAGAAAGGTAACATGAACCGCGGGCCATTGAGGACACCTGTAATTAGCGCTGACCCCCTTGGTTGCAATGTCCTTGCAAATATCCCTTGTCGATAATGGGCGAGACGTTGATGTTGCACTCACGTATAGATGTACAAACACAAATGCGATGGTACATATACATTTTAACACACATATATATAGACATGTATATATACCCGCATAAAGATACGCACACACACACACACACATACACACAAACACACAGATACACACATACACACCCACATACACACAAACGCACCCTGCCCCCACATACAAACATACTCCCCCCCCCCCCCTACACACACACACACACACACACACAAACACAGACACAGACACAGGTCCCCCTCCCCCTCCCCAACCACCACTTCTCTCCACACACACACATAATACGTTTACTGGACTTGTAAGCCCGTCGTTACGAATTGAAAATCTCTCTAACCTCTGCTCCCTGAGGCCACGAGGATAATCACAAGCCGAGGATGTTGAGTTCTGCGCCTCCAGATATAATACATTTTAATTTTAGAGCACTGGGTTCTTGGCTGTTCATATGTTTTAAACATTGGCACAAGCCCTGTTCTCTTAAATGCACAAGTAGTGATATATTATATTATCGAAAGTGTGTGTGTCTGTGTGTGTGTGTGTGTGTGTGTGTGTGTGTGTGTGTGTGTGTGTGTGTGTGTGTGTGTGTGTGTGTGTGTGTTCATTAGAGTATGTGTATATGTAGGATATGTATATGCAGTCTGTGTGTGTGTGTGTGTGTTTGTGTGTGTGTGTGTGTGTGTGTGTGTGTGTGTGTGTGTGTGTGTGTGTGTGTGTGTGTGTGTGTGTGTGTGTGTGTGTGTGTGTGTGTGTGTGTGTGTGTGTATGTGTGTGTGTGTGTGTGTGCTGT
>NC_061837.1:3578961-3586461 GCF_019202785.1 Penaeus chinensis
TCAGTCCCCCGCAGATCCGACCCGACGAGCGAGCGCCCGAACAAGTGACCGAACCCCGTCCGAATCGCACGACCGACCACGAGCATCGCCTTAGGATTCCAAAATTTTCCTCGTTCGGGAGAATCTCGCCCGACACCCCCCCCCCCCTCTCCCAATCGCCGTATAAACCTTATCCCCAATCCTAATCACCACATTTCCGACCCGAATGTTTCATCAATTACGATTTTCTGTACATTGAAAGATCCGAATTCGGTTTACCTTATGGCTGACGGGAAGGGAGAGAGTTGCGGCGAATTTCTCACGATTTTCTGCAGTTCGATTACTGTTTTTCTACTTCACTGAATATATCGTTATCACTGAGATCGTAACAATTTCACTAAGAATTCACTTCACTAAAATATTTTCTGTAAAAAAGTGAAAAAAACAAACACGTAGCACTGTAAATACCTTCACTTCCGAAACGAGCAATGAACACTGAGGCAACTAGATTGTCAATTTTGCCGCTAGATGGCTGCACATGTGTATGAATGGAACAAGTGTTTCTAAAGAAATGTGTATATGTGATAACACATTTGCATTTCCTCAAAGCGCATTTCGGTATGGTTTGGTAGGAATTAAATACCGAAATGCATTAAAAGTACAAAGCCTTCCTCAGAGAGTGAGGATGATGGGCCATGACGTCACGAGCTACATGGCCAAGGAAGGATCTCGTCGTGGAGGCAACAGGCCTTTTCTTCGCTACCTTTTTAAGTGACTTCCTGCAGATTAATTTCCATGTGACTGATTGTCGTTTTTCATTGCCCACTACACTATGATCGGTGCGGTTATTTTGCATTATTTATATATATATATATATGTATATATATATATATATGTATATATATATGATATATAGTATATATATATACGTATACACACACACGCACACACACACACACACACACACACACACACACACACACACACACACACATATATATATATATATATATATATATATATATATATATATATATATATACGTGTGTGTGTGTATATATATATACACATATATGTATGTATGTATGTATGTATATTCATATATCTATCTCTCTATTTATCTATATATCTATCTATCTATGTATCTATATATGTATATATGTATATATGTATGTATGTATATTCATATATCTATCTCTCTATTTATCTATATATATCTATCCATCTATGTATCTATATATATGTGTGTGTATGTGTATATATATATATATACATATATATAGACATATACGTAAAGGCATGGGACTATTTAGCACTGAGCGGGATCCCCTGTCAAGAAGCCGTGTGTGTTTTAAGCAGATTTTCCAATTTTAAAACTTACAGACTTCTAATGCATTAATCTTTGTCTCTCTGCCTCTTTTTCTTTCCTTCTTTGTACTGTATAAATCCCACTGTGTGCTTGCGATTATGTGTTTATATGTATTTCATTTCCCGTTCATCCATTTCCTCCCTTGCCCTCCGCTTCCATCCCCCCCCCCCCCCACTTCCCATCCCTCCCCTCCATACCTCATCCTGCTTCTTGCTTTCCTACCTCCCTCCTTCCCTACCTTCCTCCCTCTCTCCTCCCTCCCACCTTCCTTTCCCCCCATCCCTAAATCCTCCCCCTCCCCCCCCCCCCCCCCTTTTTGCTCCCCACATGTACCTGCGGAAGGTTTACGCGCCCCCCCCCCCCCCCCCCCCCAAGGCCGCCATTCACAGGAGATCAAAGAACGTAATTCGTGCTTTTTTACCTCTACGGTTAATTCAACAAACCCAATGGACGTTTAATGTCAGATTTGCAGCTTAGGATTTTAACTAACACCCTTTCCTTCCTCTTTCCTCCCCCTCTCTTCTATCTCTCTTTTCCCCCTCTTCTCCTCTCTTTTCCCTCCCCTCTCTGCATCTCTCTTTCCCTTCTCCCCTCTATTCATTTCTCTTTTCCCTCTCTTCTCTTCCTCTTTCCTCTCCCTCCCTCTCTTCCTCATTCCTTCCCCTCCCCTCTCCTCAACTCTCTTTCCTTTCCCTCTCTCTCTTCCTCTTTCCTTCCCCTTCCCTCTCCTCACCTCTCTTTCCTCTCCCTCCCTCTCTTCCTCTTTCCCTATCCTTCCCCTCCCCTCTCTCTCCTCTCCCTCCCTCTCTTCCTCTTTCCCTATCCTTCCCCCACCTCCCTTTCTCTAAAATCGCTGCCCACCCGGGAAAATTGTGAAGAGAAAGTTTAAATAGTATATTTGTGGTGTTTTACCCAAATATTTTATTCAGGCTGGTGGTTTAAGCTCCATGAGGGGATTGGGGTAAAGGGAAGGGGGGGGGAGAGGGTAGTATTTACCTCCCTCTTTCCCTTCGCTCCATTTTCCTCCTGTCTTCTCCCCTCTCCTCCTCCTCTCTTCGCCCTCCCTTCTTCCTCATCTCGCTCCCTTTCCCTCCCCGTCTTTTCCTCTCTCTCCTCCTCGTCCCTTCCCCTTCCATCTCTCACCTCCTCGTCCCTTCCCCTTCCATCTCTCTCCTCCTCGTCCCTTCCCCTTCCATCTCTCTCCTCCTCGTCCCTTCCCCTTCCATCTCTCTCCTCCTCGTCCCTTCCCTTTCCATCTCTCACCTCCTCGTCCCTTCCCCTTCCATCTCTCCCCTTCTCGTCCCTTCCCCTTCCATCTTTCCCGTCTCTTTCTCCCTCCTCCTCCTCCTCCTCCTCCCCTCCCTCCGCATACCCCGAGGGAGGAAATATATCTGTCAAGTATATAACTGTTTTACCGGTTAAAATAGTTTACTGGTGGTTGAATATGCACTCTTTTTTTGTAGCTGAAAATGGAGGGATTTTTGCAGGTACTAAGAGAGAAAGAAAAAGTGTATGTATATATGCATAATTTGTTAAGTTCATGCACATGATTTCCTTTATTACAGATGTTTACTAAACTGATGATTCAATGTTTCAAGTTAATGGTATGAGTGTGACATATATGAGAATGACAGAGTGATACACAGAGGGATGAGGGGGAAGGAGAGAGAGAGAGAGAGAGAGAGAGAGAGAGAGAGAGAGAGAGAGAGAGAGAGAGAGAGAGAGAGAGAGTCAGACAGACAGACAGATAGACAGACAGAAAGAGACAAACAGACAGACAGACAGACGGATAGACAGAGAGATGAAAAGTTACGTACAGTATTGTACACACACATTGACTACCTAAATGATTTAGCCGGAGACAACTAAATTGAAATTATACTCAACCGATAATCAAATTAATTAATTAATAAAAAGAAACGGGCAGTGACTTGAGATAGGTTATGCTATACAGTGCTGTATATACTTGACCTTATTATCTCTCCCTCTCTCTCTTTCTCTTCTCTCTCTCTTCTCTCTCTCTCTCTCTCTCTCTCTCTCTCTCTCTCTCTCTCTCTCTCTCTCTCTCTCTCTCTCTTTCTCTCTCTCTCTCTCTCTCTCTCTCTCTCTCTCTCTCTCTCTCTCTCTCTCTCTCTCTCTCTCTCTCTCTCTCTCTCTCTCTGAGATATATATATATATATATATATATATATATATATATATATATATATATATACATATATATGGATATATATACATATATATACATATATATATATATATATATATATATATATATATATCACGATCTCTCTCTGTATATTTTCTTTTCGCTCCTCCTCCCATCTCTCTTTCTCTACTTCCCTTTTACTCTCTCTCTCTCTCTCTCTCTCTCTCTCTCTCTCTCTCTCTCTCTCTCTCTCTCTCTCTCTCTCTCTCTCTCTCTCTCTTTCTCTCTCTCTCTCTCTCTCTCTCTCTCTCTCCCTCCCTCTCTCTATCTATCTACCGATCTATCTATCTATCTATTTATATATCTATCCATCCATCCATCCATCTATCTTTCTATCTATCTATGTATCTCTCCCTTTTCTCTTTCTCACTCTGTCCATCGCGAAATATCATAAATATAAACCTTCGACAAAGAGATTGAAAAAACAAATTTAAACACTAAAAAAAAAAAAAAAGACATCCTTAATATTACGTTAAAAACACAACAGACAGCATCCTTAAGCAAGATGCATCCTAAGGGTCTGTTCCCACATAACCAGCGACGGCCCGTTCCTTGGTCCTCGTGCCCCTGTTCCTCTTGGCCCAGGTGTTCATACTCAGAGGCTTAATGACGTGCATACATACACACGCACAGGTTAGAAGGTTACAAAGGCCTGTGCGCACATTTGCTTGTGTGTATATACACTAGGAGGTTCTTTAATGCGTGGGTATAACTATGCATAGATATATAGATGCGTACACATACGCACACAGTGAAACGTATTCACAAGAGCATGCACAAACACTCACGTACACGCGCGTGCGCACATACACATGCACACACACACACACACACACACACACACACACACACACACACACACACACACACACACACACACACGGACATACAAACACGAGTAGCAGGTGGAACTATTCTCGAGGAAAATTTACGAAACTCTTTTACTGCTTTTACAAACCAAGATCGTGCGTGGTTCTCGCCCATTATGACGCTGCGCCGAGAAACTTCCTTGGTTCCTTCGTGCTTTGAGGGGTGGAGGGCGTGAAGGGAGGGAAGGAGGGGTTGGGAAGGGGGAGGGGGGTGGCGTGAAGGGGGAGACTGGTTGGGAGAAGGGGAGAGAGGGAGGGATCGGGAGAGGAATGGGGTGAAAAGGGGAGAGGGGGGGAAAGGGGAGGGAGTGGGAGGAAGAAAAGGGAAGGAGGAGGGGTTTGGGAGAGGAATGGGGTGGAAGGCGGGATTGCGGGGGAAGGGGGGGAGGCGGGAAGGGGAGAAGGGGGAGGGGTTTGGGAGAGGAATAGGGTGGAAGGAGCTGGAAGGGGGTAAGAGGGGTTAGATGTGGAGGAGAATGGGGGAGACGAAGAGGTTTTGGAGAAATGGGGATGGAAAATAATATAAGGGAGGGGAAGAGAAAGGGGAAGGGGATGGAAGAGGGGAGAAAGGGGCAGAGGGGAAAGGACAGGACGTGGGTGTTGCGGTGAGAGGGGTTTTAAGAGGGAGGGAGAGGGATGGGGGGGAGGGGGGAAGTGGGGGTAAGGGGGTGAGGGGGGGATGGAGTTGTCTACAGATCAACTTTTTAACTTTTGGCCATTTTAATCTCATATATAATTATATCTTTTCATTCTTATTGCCTATCTCTCATCATCATTACCTTTATGTTTTTTTTTTGTTTTTGTTTTTTTTGTACTAAAAACCCACCGGTTTTTTTCCTTTGCTCTTCATCTTGCGATACTAAATCGTATCTACTTTTTTCCATTTTTCATTCTTATCTTATTTCTCTTTCTCTATCATTATTGCCCTTACGTTATGCTTTCCTTCCGCCAACTACGCTATAAATTTCGGATTTTAAGAAGCTAATCCTAACTCCGTAATTCCTCTTTCCTGTTTCTTTTTCCTCTTTTCTATCCTGTTTTATCTCTCTCCTCTTTTCTTTCTTTATCTTCCGCTCTCTTCCCCCCTTCTCTTCCCCCTCTTCCTCCTTCCCTTCTCCTCCTCTTTCCCCTTTTTTCTTCCTCCTACAATAAGGAAAACAAATTTAATGTAGTGCACACATACATACACGTACGCACGCAGATCCATAAACATACGTACACACATAAATACACACATACACATACGCTCATACACACACACACGAACACACGAACACACATCCATCCAAATACGGTGGGGGGGGGGGGGGCGAACTTACTGTAGTCTCCCCGGAACAAACGATCATTCCGCCAACAGATGGCTCTGTATCTCAACGGGACTCGCAAGTTTAAACTGACTTTCATTTCGAAGTATAGTGGCGTTTGAAGTTTTAAGGAGTGTATTTACGTTCATGACAGCTGTAGATTCTTCTCGTTATTTTACATACAGAGACGTACATGGGTAACTGTACTCTTCCGCGCACAATTACTTACATGCAAAGTAAGGATGTTTATTTACACTCGTAGGTATGTGTGTGTGTGTGTACGTGTGCGTGTGTGTGTGCGTGTGCGTGTGCGTGCATGTGCGTGAACGTGAGCGTGTACGTGTGCGTGTGCGTTAATATTATCAACAATAATAACAATAAAAAGAGAAAGCGTTGAAGTTGTTGGTAATCATGATACCAATAACTTCATCATGAAACAAAAATGAGGATAAAAGTTATAGTAATAGTAGCATCATAACAACGCCGCTATTTTTAACTGAATGGGCAAAAGATTGTCAAAAGCAGAGAGTTTTCTTGACGCATCCGAAACCGTGCTTAGTTAGGTGAACATGAACACTACAATTTTCTCCCTCTCTTAAAGAACCAAACTCCTCCTACTTAGTCACCATTCGATACCAATAAAATTAAAATAAGGATGAAAATATATATATAACCAAAAAGGAATAACAATAAATAAATAAGCCCAAACAACATCCGGAGTCAAGAAACCACAGACACGAACACGTTATGAGTGCAAGCCATGTCTGCCGCTTGTGTGACATTGCAAAGCACCACAATCGCTGGACTGGTGCCAAAAGCGTGTTCAAAACGTGTTAGATCCCCCGCCCCCCCCCCACCCTTGCCCCCACTTATCCCTGAGGCTTTCCCCTCTCTACGCCCCCCCCCCACCTTGCCCCCCCCCCCACTCCCCCCTCCCTTGGGAAAGAGAGTGGAGGTTACTCTGTGATTAATATCGTGGGTTTCCCCGACTTAATCGTGCAAATAGAGGCAGTATGTGTGTCTGTGTGTGTGTTTGTGTGTGTGTATGTATGTATGTATGTGTGTGTGTTTGTTTGTTTGTTTGTTTGTGTGTATGTGTGTGTGTGTGTGTGTATGTGTGTGTGTGTGTGTGTGTGTGTGTATGTGTGTGTGTGTGTGTGCGTGCGTGTGTGTGTGCGTACACGCGGGAATGTGAATCTGTGTGTGTGCATACATACACACCAACAGGCTGTACACAAACAGACAAACAAATACAGATCTAACGCCACATAAACAAAGAGGGCGAGGAGGAAGAAATCAAGAGCGAGAGCGAGTCAGCCGAGGCGCTGGACTAAACAAAACAAGACAAAATATAAACAAGGGAATAAAGGGAACGACCATTTATTGGCAACAATGTTCTTTGTCTTTTCCCTCTCCCCCTCCTTCTCTATCTCTCTATCTATCTATCTATCTCTGTCTATCTATCTCTTTCTTACATTCTCTTTCTGTCTCTTATTTTCATTATCTCCCTCTCCCTCTCTCTCTCTCTCTCTCTCTCTCTCTCTCTCTCTCTCTCTCTCTCTCTCTCTCTCTCTCTCTCTCTCTCTCTCTCTCTCTCTCTCTTTCTCTCTCTCTTTCTCCCCATACGCTCTCTCTCTCTCTTTCTCTCTCCCTCTCTCTCTCTCTCTCTCTCTCTCTCTCTCTCTCTCTCTCTCTGTGTGTGTGTGTCTCTCTCTCTCTCTCTCTCTCTCTCTCTCTCTCTCTCTCTATGTATGTATCTGTCTATCTATC
>NC_061837.1:3604812-3607392 GCF_019202785.1 Penaeus chinensis
TTCTTTAGCGAGGATGAAGTAAACTGATACAATAGAACAAAACTTAAAAACAGGGAAGTTATGAAATTTGGTGATAACTATGAATGAGAAAAACATGGATGATAAAGAAGTTGAGAAAATGATCACTTAATTCTTATTTATTATTATTATTTTTCTATTTACGAAAAATGATAATATAACAGCCAGTTCATGACAATTTTATGAATGAAGTTGAGTGGCTAGAATAAACTGTTCTATATTTACCTCGTTTACACAAGAGAGAGAGAGAGGGAGAGAGAGAGGGAGAGAGAGAGAGAGAGAGAGAGAGAGAGAGAGAGAGAGAAAGAGAAAGAGAAAGAGAAAGAGAAAGAGAGAGAAAGAGAAAGAGAAAGAGAAAGAGAAAGAGAAAGAGAAAGAGAAAGAGAAAGAGAAAGAGAAAGAGAAAGAGAAAGAGAAAGAGAAAGAGAGAGATAATTTTAGAATGACAAATGAGGCAAGATACGCCAACAAAGTAAACGCGGGGATATTTGACTTCACTGACCTTTTTAGTTAGATAATACACATCATTCTGACCTTGAACTGGGCCATGAATAAGGCAATTGGAAATATGTAAAGGTTAAGAAAAGCAAACAGAAATGAAAGAAAGAAGAAGGAAAATGTGACATAGAGTGATATAGATTGAATATTTGTGAAAAAAATATTGATAAAAATGATCGAATGATTCGTAATTAAGTTTTAGTTTTAGGTTAGAATCGTATGAAATAAAGAAACGAAACAAAACTACAACTACCAATACTACTATTACTACCACTACAACTACAACAAATAATAATTATAATAATAATGAAAATGGTAACAACAAAAAGGCAATAATAATATAGGGAAACCGATGTCTAAATATACATGACAGTGATGGAAATGTCAACCTTCGTGAACCACATTCCATTCACACTATGACACGGTAGTCGAGGAAAAAAAAAAAGGAATCGATACCCTTTACTCTGTCATTGTCCGATTTGATTCATATCTTGGCCTCCGTGACAGCTTACTACTCGGGTGTCACGCTATGACAACCTTACTACTATTTTGTATTGACTTGTTCTTATTTCCTCTCTCTTTTCTCTCTCCTTCTTATCCCTTTCATTTGGTTTGTGTTTTTCTCTTTTTTCTTCTCTTTATTTTGGTTTTGTCTTCTTTTCCTTTTTTTTTATTTATCTTTATTTTTTCTTACCTTTTCATCATGATCTTCTTCTTTTTGTTCTCTTTCTTTTTTCTTCTTTGTTCGTCTTCGTCGTCTTCTTCCTTAAGTACTTTTATTTATCTATCTAAACATTTGTTGCTTGTCTATCTATAGCAACATAATTCAATCAAAAATTCTGTCATGGATGTATCAAAATATATCCGTAACATCATTTACTTAGAGTAAATAATGGAACTAACTCTGTTAAAATTCAGTTAGGATTTAAATGCGATGACTCTCAGTAAATAGGCTTACAAACGGATAAAGACACAGATAAAAAGAGAAAGAGAAATTTCAACAGATACAGAGAGAAAGAGAAAGACAAACAGAAATAGAAATAAACAGAAAATGACAAACAGATAAAGTGAAAGATAAACAGGAAGATAGAAACACAAACAGATTGAAAGAAAGACAAAACAGAGATAAAGCTTAACAGATAAAGAATAAGACAAACAGATAGAGAGACAAATCAAGAGAAAGACACACAGATAGAGAGAAAGATAAAGAATAAGACAAAGAGATAGAGAGAAAAATCAAGAGAAAGACACAGATAGAGAGAAAGATAAAGAATAAGACAAAAAGATATAGAGAAAGATAAAGAGAAAGACACACAGATAGAGAGAAATATAAAGAGAAATACAAACAGTTCAAGAAATACAAAAAAAAAAACAAAAAAACAAAAAAAAACAAAAAAACAGAAAGACAAACAGATAAAAAGAAAGAAAGACAAACAAGAGAATCACCAGAGAAACAAGAGACTCGGTCATTGCATTCCAGCCTGAAAACAGATACAGTCATTACGCAACATAGAGAGCCACTTTGGGAAACGCAGTTCGGATACACTGTGGAGAATTGTGCGTCTTCGTTGTAAAATAACCGTATCCTCTGGAGATTCTTTGACTTTAATAGTGAAGTGTTTTTTTGTATTTTTTTTTCTTGTTTTTGTTGTTGTTTTGTTTTGTTTTTCTGAAGGCTGAAAGGTCAGTTGAGAGAGAGATTTAGTGAGCGAAAGTTTTCTTCTTTTATTCTTTTTCTCTATGTCTCTTTCTCCCCTCCCCCCCCCCTCTTTTTTTTAAAACTTGGATTGCAAAACGAAAGACATTCAGTATTTTCCTTCTTTTTTTTCTATCTCTTCTGATTAGGAGGCTTTGGAGGACGATTGCCAGTTAAGCAAGAAAGGCAAGATGAGTCTGAGATGTTCTTGTGAATTTCGAAGTTGGCGAAGAGATCAAGAGCCATTCATGCACACTGACACACACACACACACACGCACACGCACACGCACACGCACACCCATACGCACACATCCATACACTCACGCACACACACATACACACACATATACACACAAATACACACAC
>NC_061837.1:3612492-3619992 GCF_019202785.1 Penaeus chinensis
GCCAAATATACGTACATACAAACAGACATATATAAACATACGTACATTCAAACAGACATAGCCAAACATATAAACAATCAAACAGACAGAGCCAAACATAGGTACATACAAACAGACATAGCTAAACAGACTGACAGACAGACAGACATCGCCCTCCCCAAATCATGCCAGAACTTATTACACGATGTCAATGCAAGAGAAAAGGGAAAAAAAAAGAAAAGAAAAAGAAAACAAAAGACGAGGAAGAAGAAAAAAAAGAAAAATAAAATAAAAATAAAAGATGAAATAGAAAAAGAAAGAAGATGAAAGGGAGAAGAGAAAGACGAAGTAGAAGAAGAAGAAAAAGAAAGAAAAATGAAGGCGAAAAAAAAGACAAAAGAAAGACGAAGAAGAAGAAGAAGAAGAAGAAGAAGAAGAAGAAGAAGAAGAAGAAGAAGAAGAAGAAGAAGAAGAAGAAGAAGAAGAAGAAGAAGAAGAAGAAGAAAAAAACAATATAAAAGATAAAAGTTGAAGGAAAAGAAAAAGATTGAATATGAAAGAGAGAAAAGAAAGAAGAAGAAAAAGAAAAAGGAAAGAAGAAAATGACGAAATAAAAAGAAAAAAGAATGACGGAGAAGAAGAAAAATAAAAAAAGAGATACAAGAGGAAGAAAAAGAAAAAGAAAGAAGATGAAATAGAGAAAAAAATCGAAGAAGAAGGTAAAAGAAAGGAGAAGAAGAAAAAGAAAAAATAAAGACGAAGAAGAAGAGGAAGACGAAGAACAAGAAGAAGGAGAAAGAAAGAAAGAAGGAAGTGAAAAAAAAGAAAAAGAGGAGATCACTTAGAAAAAGAAAAGAAGAAAGACTTAGAAAAATAGAAATAATGAAGAAGAAGAAAAGGAGAAAGAGAGAGAGAGAGAGAGAAAAAAAAAAGCCATTTCTCAGTAATGAACTGAGGGTAACAACTAGAACTTTAATTTCTCGCTTCATGATCCTCGAGAATCATGCAGCTGTCACGCAGATCAGCTTCAAAATCACTGCTCGAGGTTCAGCTAGTCTTGTTTTTTTTTTTTTTTTTTTTTTTTTTTTTTTTTTTTTTTTTTTTTGAGGCCTTTTATTTTCGGCTCATCATGGGAGGAAAATAAATGAGAGATTTTAATGAGGATTTCAACGTAGGGAGGTGGGGCTGGGGGTGGGGGGGAGGGGGGAATAGGTCTGATTACTCTTTGACTATGAGTTGTTATTATTGATATTACTGTTGCTGTAACTGTTACTGTTACTCTTATTATAACAGTTATTATTAGTGTTATTGTCGCTAATATTCTTGTTTTCGTTACTATGTATATATATATATATATATATATATATATATATATATATATATATATATATATATATATATATATGTATATATATATATATTTTTTTTTTCATCGCCAATGGAATCACTATTCATATCGTTACCACATTTGTTAATAGTATTTCTGATATTTTTCGTCTTCAATCTGTTATTAATGTCATTACCATTAACAGTGCCGTTATGTCAGTATCCCTGTTACTGATCAGTTCTCAAAGTAAACCGTTTTCAGGTGTGTGTGTGTGTGTGTGTGTGTGTGTGTGTGTGTGTGTGTGTGTGTGTGTGTGTGTGTGTGTGTGGTTGTGTGTGTGTGTGTGTGTGTGTGTGTATGTGTGTGTGTGTGTATGTGTGTGTGTGTGTGTGTGTGTGTGTGGTTGTGTGTGTGTGTGTGGTTGTGTGTGTGTGTGTGTGTGTGTGTGTGTGTGTGTGTGTGTGTGTGTGTATTGTGTGCGTGTTTGTCTATGTATGTACATGTATCTGCATATGCATCATTCCCTATCTGTATGTACGCATGGAAGTATGTAACCGTGCTCTTACTGGTATTAATGAAATAAATAGTGTCTACCCTCCGCTTTTTAATTAATTTGGGATATCAAATACACGTTGTCAGATATACTAGGCATGAATGGCATACTAGGACACCAGTTGAATATCTGATAAACGGTATTCACTTTTAGATGAATTCGCCTGTTTGTTTGTTCGTTCGTACGTTTGTTTGTTCGGCTCTGCAATAAAGATTAAAGGTTATGTAAATATGGATTTTTTTTTTTTTTATCGTGCAGAATTATCTCTTGATTGTTACTTTATGTATTCGTTTATAGGTCATTAACGAAAAGAGGGAGGGAAGGAGGAAAGGAGATGAATAAAGGAAGATAGATAGGTAGAGAAAGAGAAAGAGAGAGGGTGGGGGAGGAGGGAAGGGGGAGGGAAGGAGAGTGATTGAATAAAGATAGATAGCTAGATATATAGATGGATAGATAGATAGAGAGGGGGGGGTGGAAGAGAGGTTAATAAAGATAGATGGAGATATGGACAAAAAACAAGAAGGGGGGAGGGAGGGAGAGGAAGAAGTGCTTTGAATAAAGAGAGATTGATAGACTGATAGATGAAGAGAGAGAGAGAGAGAGAGAGAGCGAGAGAGAGAGAGAGAGAGAGAGGGAGAGAGAGAGAGAGAGAGAGAGAGAGAGAGAGAGAGAGAGAGAGAGAGACGGAGAGAGAAAAAGAGGGAGAATGTGGGGAGTGGACAGAAATAGATGTTGTGGTAGACAGATAGACAGATAGAAACAGACAGCTGGAAAGATAAATAGAGAGGTTATAATTAGAGAAAAAGGAAGAGAGAGAAAGGCGAAAGAGATGAAGGGAAAGAGAGAGAAAGGCGAAATAATGGAAAGAAAAGAGAGAGTAAAGAGAGAGAGAGAGAGAGAGGGGAGGGATGGTATAGTTTGAGAGAATTACTGCCCATTTTATGTCTGAAATGAATTTTTAGATGCAGGCTGATTCAATTAACTTTTCCCGTTCTTTCTTTTCTCTCTTTCTCTCTGCCTCTCTTTTATCAAACCCTTCTTTTCTACTTTCACCCATGTTCAAGTCATGTACAAGCAATAATTTATATTTCAGTTTTCATATAACGATATATATACAAATTATATAAATATAATTACTGCAATATTTACTTTCTTTATCACATTTATTATTCCCAACGTTTTAGTTCTTATTTCAGACAACTAAAGAAAATACATGTTACTAGAAAATTCTTAATAGAATTCATTATATATTCCTCTTCTGTAATTAACTTTCACTCTTTTACATTATTTGATTTAATGGTTCACTTTTTCTTTCCATAGTTTTTACCCTTTTTTTAAAAATTCCGCTTTGTTATATCTTTTCTTTTATTTATTTTTTCACTATTTCTATAATTGTTTGCCTTTTCTTTTATTCCGCTTTGTTATATATATATATTTGTTTTATTTAACTTCAATATTTCTATAATTTCTAACCTTTTTTTAAATTCCGCTTTGTTATATCTTTTTTAATTTAACTTTTCACTATTTCTATAATTTCTTACTTTATTTATTTCCGCTTTGTTATATCCTTTCTTCGTCTTCTTCTTCTTTTTTTCTTTTTTTTCTTTTTTTTTCTTTTTTTTTCTTGTTTTTGCTCTGTGATATTTCCATACCATCTCTCCTTTCCGAAGATGCTTCATTACTGGCAAATCGTATCGCTATCGAATTATTGTGTATCTCTTTGCTACGTATTCCACATTTATTTATGTATTTATTTATTCCTTTTCATTTACGGTATTATAATAACTGTATTTTTAAGATAGATCAATGCCTATATTTCATTCGGGGTGGGGGGGAGGGGGGAGAGAGAGAGAGAGCAAGAGAGATAGAATGGAGAGGGAGAGAGAGGGAAGGAATGTGGGAAAGTGAGGGGATGAGAACAAATAGAGATGCGATAGATAGGAGAGGGAGAGAAAGAGAGGGAGAGTGGAACATAGAGGGATAGATAGGAGAGTGAAAGAGAGAGAGAGAGAAAGAGAGACAGAGACAGAGACAAAGCCAAACAGACAAACATAGAAAGGAAGAGAGAGATATCAACAACGAATGACATTTTTTTTCCCCTAACCCCCCACCCCCATCCACACAGCCACCACCCCCACCCACCCACCCCCCCGCGCCCACTCCCTCGAAGGTACGATCCCCTCTTGCGGTCTCATTCAAAGACGGGGACTTCAGCTAGGAACAGGACACCCACCTCTCCCCCTTCCGCCTCCCCCTCCTCCTCCTCCTCCTCCTCCTCCTCCTCCTCCTCCTCCTCCTCCTCCTCCTCCTCCTCCTCCTCCTCCTCCTCCTCCTCTTGCTCCTCCTCCTCTTGCTCCTCCTCCTCCTCCTCCTCCTCCTCCTCCTCCTCCTCCTCCTCCTCCTCCTCCTCCTCCTCTTGCTCCTCCTCCTCCTCCTCCTCCTCCTCCTCCTCCTCCTCCTCCTCCTCTTGCTCCTCCTCCTCCTCCTCCTCCTCCTCCTCCTCCTCCTCCTCCTCCTCCTCCTCCTCCTCCTCCTCCTCCTCCTCCTCCTCCTCCTCTTCCGCTTCCTCCTCCTCCTCCTCCTCCTCCTCCTCCTCCTCCTCCTCCTCCTCCTCCTCCTCCTCCTCCTCCTCCTCCTCCTCTCCCTTCAACCTCCTTGACGATGAATCATTAATGCCGTTTCCGCAATCTACGTCGATTTCCATTCAGTTTCGTGGACAAAACGAAGCTCCTCCCCCCCCCCCCCTCCCCCTCTCGGTTCCTCGTTTCTCGAAAGAAGAGGAGATAAAAGAAAGGAGAGGGAAGAGAGATATTCTGCAAATGAAAATGGGCGGTTGTATAGAAAGGGCGTGCGTAGAGAAAGCGATAAGAAGAAAATGGATATATCTGATAGATGCGTTCGCTTTGTATAAGTTTTTGGTAGTGATAATGATAACGATAATAATGGCGATAATAATGATAATAATGCTAATGATGATAATACTGATAATGATAATGATAACAATTATTAGATCATAATACTAATGATAATGCTAATGATGATAATATCGATAATGCTAATGATAACAATTATTAGATCATAATACTAATGATAATGCTCATGACTATAATATTAATATTATTATTTTTATAAAAGATTAACTAATTGCTTTAAATACAAAATGTCGTTATACAATATTCACGCAGTCTTATAAACTAGTCTTACACAGCTCCTTCTGGGAAAAAAATCTTGAGAAAGTGTATATTGTGTGTATGAGGTAATGAGCAAAACCCTCTTAGAAACAGAAATCCCAAAGGAGAATTAATGAGGCAAAACTCCATTGACAATGACTCTAACCATGAATAAATACCCTATTCATTTGGCAGTTACCAATACCTCGGAAACCGTACGAGAAATAATAGAAAGAAAGAAAGAAAGAGTAACTGAAAAAGACAAATGAATAAATAAATAAGATGAATAAATAAAAATATATATCAATAAAAAAAATAAGTAAATGATAGCGAAAGAGGGAAAATAAAAAGAAAAAAGTCTCAAGTAACGAGGCCATTAGCAAAGCACGGTATTGACAGAAATGAGCAAGAAGGACTCCAGCGTGAATGGGAAGGCAAAAGAGATTCTTAATGCGGGTGAAAGAGGCTGGGTCTTGATCTGTGCAATCATTAGTTATGTAGTGATCCGTCGGTGATGAGCAAGGGGGTAGGTGGGAGGGGGGGGGGAGGGAGGGCGAAGTGTGGGTGTGGAAACGAGGAGGAGGGAGGGGGGGGAGGAGGAGGGAAGAGGAGGATGGAGAGAAGGAGGGAGGGGGGGAGGAGGAGGGAAGAGGTGGATGGAGAGAAGGAGGGAGGGGGGTGAAGTAGAGAAGGAGAGAGGGAGAGGGTGGGAGGCAAAGGGGAGGGAGGGAGGAAAAGGGAAAGAGAGAGGGGGAGGGAGGTATGAGCAATGTGGTGAATTATGAGTGTGGAAGGATGGAGGGAAGAAGGGGATGGAGGGAGGGGGGTGGAGAGAAGGAGGGAGGGATGAGAGAGAGAAGAAGGGAAGGAAAGGGAAATAGAGAAGGAAAGCGAGGTCAAGTGTGAGTGTGGAACACGAGGATGAGGGAGGATGAAAGGGAGGGAGGGAGTGTGGGAGAGTGAGAGAGTGAAAGAGAGAGAAAGAGAGAAAGGAAATTGATAGATGGACAGACAGGCAGACAGACAGACGAACGGACAGACAGACAGACAGAGAGACAAACAGACAGACGAACGGACGGATGGACGGACAGACAGACAGACAGACAGACAGACAGACAGACAGACAGACAGACAGACAGACAGACAGACAGACAGAGAAATGAGGTATATAGAGAGAAGAAGAAGCTTGAGAAACCAGCGGGTTAAAAAGGCGAGACGAATGCATTCCCGGCAAGAGAATCTTGAAGGTTTCGTGCCACGCAATTAGCACTAGTCCGGTTACAATTGCATGTGAGAATGACTGTTCCTAAAATCAATGTCTCGTTTGCAACATTACTCGTAACCGGACGATAATACATCCGCATGAACGTAAATATATAACACAACTTTTTTTTTCTCTCTCTCGTTCTTTCCTTTTTCATTTCATTTTTTTTTTTTTTCGATCGCATTTTACTCCATTCTCTTCCCTAAGACATTCAAGCAAGGAAACAAAGGCTGACAAAGGAAAGGAATGGGAGAGAGTTAAGACTACCCGAGCAAAGCGTTGCAACGAAACTGCAACTTATCACAATGAACGTCTTCACATGATGGACGATTCTCCGTGACAAATGTTTGTGTCCGCTGAGCTAATGAACGACCGCGTCTGTCTAAAAAGGAAAACAAAAAAATGAATGATGCATGGAAGGGAATATGAATAAGTGCATAAGGGAATAGATAAATACATGAATAAGTAAATGGATGAATAAATAGAGGAATGAATGGATCAACAAATGAATAAATGCATAAGTGATTAGACAAATAGATTGATACATTGATGAATGAAAAGGAGAATAAAGTCTATTTTAGTTATCTATCTATATCGATAGATAGATAGATATACAGGGACCAGGAGCATGGAATAGAATACACCTTCTACCAAGAAAAAGAAAAAAAGTTCCAAAGTCCTTAATTTTCTCTCTACAAAAAAAAAAAAAAAAATCGTATATTAGAATATATCATATTATAATATGGTATATTGTAATGATAATAAGTATCATTATAATAAGTATAATCATAATTATAATGATAAAAAGTATCATTATATTAAGTATAATTATAATTATATTAATAATACGTATCATAATAATAAGTATAATCATAATGATAATAATAATCAGTATCATTCGAAGAATTACCCAAGGCAAATGCTGTTGACGGGTTTACGAAGTCCCCCCCCCCCCAAAAAAAAAAAAAAAAAAAAAAAAAAAACGGACAATTCGAAAACGGAAATCACAGGGGCCCAGGCAACATAACGAGTTCATTATCAGAATGCTAATTTTCCACTCTTAATGCATTCTCGTAATTACGCCAGCTGGCACGAAAGCGTACTTGCCGTGACGGTCGTTGCTATTTTGTTTTCTTTGGGGGGTGGGGGTTGGGGGTGAGGGGGGTTGGGGAGTTGCATCTCTGTTGTTGTTGTTTTGTACTTGTGT
>NC_061837.1:3625229-3635229 GCF_019202785.1 Penaeus chinensis
GAGGCTGTGAGGTCATGACTAGGATTGGAGGATGTGGAATTAGGATAGGAGATTATGGGATTACGATCAGGATTGGAGATGGTCGGATTAGGATTAAGAATGGAGATTGTAGGATTAGGATTAGGATTGGAGGATGTGGGATTAGGATTGGAGGATGTGGGATTAGGATGAGGATTGGAGATTGTGGGATTAGGATTGGAGATTGTGGGATTAAGATTGGAGATTGTGGGATTAGGATTAGGATTGGAGATTCTGGGATCAGGATCAGGATCGGATATTGTAGGATTAGGATTAAGATTGGAGATTGTGGGATTAGATTTATTATTGAACATTGTATGATTAGGATTAGGATTAGAAATTGTAGGATTAGGATTAGGATTGGGGATTGCGGGATTAGGATTGGATATTCTGGGATTACGATTAAGGTTGGATATTGTGGGATTAGGATGAGGATTGGGGATTGTGGGATTAGGATTGGATATTGTGGGATTATGTTTAGGATTGGATATTGTGGGATTAGGATTAGGATTGTAGATTATGGGACTAGGATTGGGGATTGCGGGATTAGGATTAGGATTGTGTATTGGGGATTAGGATTAGAGATTGCTGGATTATGATTATGATTGGAGATTGTTGAATTATTATTATTATAATTTTTATTATTGTTAGTATTGTTAGGGGGGGAGAGGGGGGTAGAAGAGGGGGAGCTGTCATGAAGTCACGAGGCATGAGGATGAGGATGAGGCATGTCAGTCGTAGGAACTAAAGTTTACCCTTTCTATTAATATATATATTTATTGTATAGCGTAGTTATAATTTCTATTAGTATTGTTGTTGTTGTTTTTTGTCGATTGCCTCTGTTGTTATTATTATTATGATGATATTGGTGATAATTATTGATCATTCGCCTTATTAGTATTAGTATTATTATTATTATTATTATTATTATTATTATTATTATTATTGATTGTATTATTGTTATTATCATTATTATAATTATTATTATAATTATTATTATTATTACTGTTACTCTTATTATTACCATTATCCTTATTATCATTATCATCGTTATTATTATTACTGTTATTGTTACTATTATCTATGAAATTTATTAAATAGAATTAATATTTGTTTTCCTATTTCATTCACATTAAATAAACTGCACAGCATGTATTCTAAATTAAATTTGGCAACGCAGCATCTGTCAGTGAAATTGTCAACGCTCTAATGATTCTCGGAAATTATATATTATTATGATATCCCACGCAATTGCACGACTCTGATATATGGGCTTTTTATAGGACTTTTATCGGATATGAATTAAGAGTGCCTTTTTTTCTAATTGAAACTTAAAAAAAAAGGCACGCACACGCATACGCACACGCTCACGCACACGCTGAAACTCACGCACACGCACAAATATATATCTCAAATCGACAATATAAAGTTTCCATCAAACTGTTAGCTATTTTATCTCCACCTTTCCCCCCTTATTTTCTTTTTTTCTTTTTCTTTCTTTTTCTTTTTTTTTCATAAAAGACTGAAACACACAACCAAAAAGCAATATGTATTTTTTGTCACAGCCGTGGGATGCCCTATAGTCTCCGACGCGTTTTCAAGAGCGGAGTGACGGAAATATTTTGAACAAGACTTCGCGTCACAGAAGACCCAGAGGCACTGTATTTGCTTTTAAAGGGGAAATCACGCGGCTCGTTGGTTGGGGGGGGGGGGGGGGGGGGTTCCTCTCCTTTTTCTATTCTTGTTTTTTTTTTTTTTAATGGACGCTTAAGAGAATTAGAAATGTACACATACACATATGCGTGTCCTGTACATATACAAATATGCGTGTCGGTATGAATTCTTTGCAGGTACAGACATACAAATTGTATTTGTATCTGTATATATGCACACACAGACACACGCACGCATGCACGTATGCACGCAGACACTAACACGCACACACGCACGCACACACACACACCCCCTCACCCACACGCACACCCACACGCCCACCCATTCACCCACTCACCCACGCGCCCACCCACACGCCCCCACGCCCACCCCTCACCCACCCACTCACCCACACGCTTACCCACTCACCCACACGCCCACCCACTCACCCACACGCCCACCCACTCACCCACACGCCCACCCGCTCACCCACACGCCCACCCACTCTCCCACACGCCCACCCCCTCACCCACAAGCCCACCCGCTCACCCACACGCCCACCCACTCTCCCACACGCCCACCCCCTCACCCACAAGCCCACCCACTCACCCACACGCACACCCCCTCACCCACACGCACACCCACACGCCCACCCATTCACCCACTCACCCACGCGCCCACCCACACGCCCCCACGCCCACCCCTCACCCACCCACTCACCCACACGCTTACCCACTCACCCACACGCCCACCCACTCACCCACACGCCCACCCGCTCACCCACCCGCTCACCCCACACGCCCACCCACTCTCCCACACGCCCACCCCCTCACCCACAAGCCCACCCCCCTCACCCACAAGCCTACCCCCTCACCCACAAGCCTACCCCCTCACCCACACGCCCACCCACCCACTCGCCCACACGCCCACCCATTCACCCACTCACACACACACACAATCGAGCGAGTGCATAGACACATGCATTTATTCCAAGGCCGTTATTGGGAGCGAATCCCAACGACTTCGGAGATCAATTCCAGATAAGGCAAAAGGGAAATTTACTTTCAACGGAATGACAGACACACGAAATCCCTACCCCCCCCCCCTTACCCTCCCTTCCCCCCTCCCCCCCTTCCCCTCCTCCTCCCCCCTTCCCCCTTCCCCTCCTCCTCCCCCCTCCCCCCCTTCCCCTTCTCCTCCCCCCTCCCCCCCTTCCCCTTCTCCTCCCCCCTCCCCCCTCCCCCCTTCCCCTTCTCCCCCCCCCTCCCCCCCTTCCCCTTCTCCTCCCCCCTCCCCCCTTCCCCTTCTCCTCCCCCCCTCCCTCCTTCCCCTTCTCCTCCCCCTGAAGTCATTATAAGTCACTGAGTATTTGCGATGCTGAAGTTTTGTTGCGATTAGCTAATCAAATTTAGATTAGGAGGAAAGCTCTTTATTTTGGGCGTGTCTTGAAGGCGGGTGGGCGTCTGGTGCGCTGAAAGATATGTATATATATTAAATAAAAAGGAAAAAGAATAGAAATGGATTCCACGAGAATGTGTTAATAGCTCTGTTGCAGCATCCCTGCCTTCTCTCTCTCTCTCTCTCTCTCTCTCACTCTCTTCCTCTCTCCCTTTTCCTCTCTTTCTATCGCTTTTCCTCTCTTTCTCCCTCTTTTCCTCTCGTTCTCCCTCTTTTCCTCTCTTTCTATCTCTTTTTCTCTCCCCCCCCCCTCTCTTTTTCTCTCTCTCTCTCTCTCTCTCTCTCTCTCTCTCTCTCTCTCTCTCTCTCTCTCTCTCTCTCTCTCTCTCTCTCTCTCTCTGTCTCTCTTCCTCCCTCCCTCCCTCCCTCCATCATTCCTCCTCAGGAATATCATTTTGCAAGTGCAATGGTGCAACTTCCACGCGTGAGCCGAGAAGAAAAGAGGGAGATCGAGGATGGGGATATATGGGGGGTATATAGGGATCCCCCCCTTACCCCATCCACCCCTGCCCCTACCCCAACCACCCCTGCCCATACCCCACCCACCCCTGCCCCTACCCCACCCATGGAAGCAGAGAGGCAGCGGGTGTCATGAAAGTGATATTCCACAGGTGTACGGAAGGCTCGACATGCCATAGGGGAGACGCTCGACAGTCAGCCTTAATGCCAATCGTCCGTAAGGAGCGAAAGGTGTTCTCTCCACGTTTAATATTCACGTGGCCGCTTATGCGAAGTGATCACTTTCTGTTTTGTTAAGGAGAGAGAGGTTACGCATAGATAAGAGAAAGCCAGAGAGAGGGAGAGAGAGAGAGAGAGAGAGAGAGAGAGAGAGAGAGAGAGAGAGAGAGAGAGAGAGAGAGAGAGAGAGAGAGAGAGAGAGGGGGGGGGGGGGGGGGAGAGAGAGAGAGAGGAGGAGAGAGAGAGATGGAAGAAAAGAAGGGAGAAAGGGAAGAAGAGAAAGAAAAAAAGGAAGCAGATAGATAAATATATAGATAGGTAGTGTATATGTATATATGTGCAATGTATATATACATATATATATATATATATATATATATATATATATATATGTTTGTATGCATGCTTGTATGTATATACATATATGTGTATATATGTGTATATATATGTATATATATATATATATATATATATATATATGAATATATATATATATATATGTATATATATACATATATATACATATATATATATATATATATATATACATATATATATATATATATATATATATATATATATATATATATATATAGTATATATATATATACATACACACATATATATATTGTATGTATGTATCTATGTATGCATAGATATGCTGATAGACATACCGACATAAAGGTGGGCGGGAGCGGTACTAACGGCCCCGTTATCGCCGCGTCTCGAGCAGAACGGGAAGATAAATGAACTTTCATAAAATCTGATCCCCCTCAAAAGAGCAGGAACGAGGGGTCAGTATAGTGCTTTAAAATACCACACCCAGATACCAGAACGACCCTATTATCCCCTTCACTCTTCCCCTTTTCGTCTCTCGCCCTTCTCCCCTCTTCCTTGCATCCCTGTTCCTCTTTTTTTTTATTTTTTATTCCAGTCTTCCCTTTTCTTTCTCTTTTTTTTCTGTTTCTTCTTTCCTTCACTCCTTTTCTCTTTTTATTTCTCTCACTCATGTATGTACTATGTTTGTATGTCTTTCTGTCTGTCTGTCTGTCTGTCTCTCTGTCTCTCTGTCTCTCTGTCTCTCTGTCTCTCTGTCTCTCTGTCTCTCTGTCTCTCTGTCTCTCTCTCTCTCTCTCTCTCTCTCTCTCTCTCTCTCTCTCTCTCTCTCTCTCTCTCTCTGTCTCTCTCTCTCTCTTTCTTTCTCTCTTTCTCCCTCTCTCTCCCTCTTTCTCTCTCTCTTCCTTCCCCTTCTCTCTCCCATCCCTATTTCCCTCTCATGTTTCCCTCTTTCTCTCACTGTATATATTGTTAAAGCTGTTCATCTCGTTAATTGTTCATTACAATCAGGGTTAATTCCCTTTCCCCTTTTCATTTCTCTCTCTTTCTCGCTTTCTCTCTCTCTCTCTCTCTCTCTCTCTCTCTCTCTCTCTCTCTCTATCTCTCTCTATCTCTCTCTCTCTCTCTCTCTATCTCTCTCTCTCTCTCTCTCTCTCTCTCTCTCTCTCTCTCTCTCTCTCTCTCTCTCTCTCTCTTTTTTTTTCTATCTCTCTCTCTCTCTCTCTCTCTCTCTCTCTCTCTCTCTCTCTCTCTCTCTCTCTCTCTCTCTCTCTCTCTCTCTCTCTCTCTCTCTCTCTCTCTTCCCTTCCTCCTCTTCCCCCTCTCTCTCACTGTATGTACTGTTAATTTAATCCAACTCGATGATTACTTTTCACTCAATCATTCTTCCTCTCTCTCTCTCTCTCTTTTCCTTCCACCCTCACTTCTCCTTCCATCTTCCCTTCCCCTCTCCCTCTCCCTCTCTCTCCATCCCTCCCCCCTCCTTCCCTCTTCCCTCCCTCCTTCCCTCTCCTTCTCCCTCTCTCTCCTTCTCCCTCCCTCCCTCCCTCTCTCTCCATCCCTCCCCCCTCCTACCCTCTTCCCTCCCTTCTTCCCTCTCCCTCTCCCTCTCACTCTCCCTCTTCCCTCCCTCCTCCCTCCCTCCCTCCCTCCCTCCATCTCTCCCTCCACTAACTTCCTTGGTTCTTGTTTCCCGCACACTGAGATCGATGAGCGTTCTGCGGATGTAGACCCGAGTGGCGTACACGTATCGCTGTGATGTCATACTGATGGATTCCTGTTCCTCTGTCTGTGTCTGTCTCTCTTTTTTTTTTTTTTTTTTTTTTTTTGGGGGGGGGTGGCTGGTTATTTCTTTTATTTAGTTTTGTAGGTATATATTCGATTTGTTTATTATTATTTTTTATTGTTTATTTTTTGAATGGGGGAGTGTGTGTCTTTTTTTTTTTATTCGTTTTTTTTTTGTGGTGGTGGTGGTTGGGGGGGGGGGGAGATGTTTCCCGGTTGCTTTCTCTCTCTCTTTTTTTTTTTTTTTGCTTTCTCTCTCTCCCTCTCCCTCGTTCTCCCTCCCTCCCTCTCTCTCTCTCTCTCTCTCTCTCTCTCTCTCTCTCTCTCTCTCCTCTCTCTCTCTCTCTCTCTCTCTCTCTCTCCTCTCTCTCTCTCTCTCTCTCTCTCTCTCTCTCTCTCTCTCTCTCTCTCTCTCTCTCTCTCTCTCTCTCTCTCTCTCTCTCTCACTTTTTCTTTCCTGTCTCTGTCTATGTCTCTCTCTCCCTCTTTCTTGCCATCTCTCTTTTCCTAGGTCTGACTTTTCCAGTTAATTTTTTTCTGTGTCTGTGCGATTCTCTCTCTGCTTCGTTGTCTCTTTGTCTGTTACTTTCTCTGTTTCGTTATTACTATTCTTTACTCTTTCTCTGATTTTCTGCTTGTCTGTTGTTTCTCTCCTTCATTTTGTCTGTTTTTCTGTGTATATAATAATTTGACTTTTAATTGATTCTTCCTCTCTCTCTCTCTCTCTCTCACTCTCTCTCTCTCTCTCTCTCTCTCTCTCTCTCTCTCTCTCTCTCTCTCTCTCTCTCTCTCTCTCTCTCTCTCTCTCTCTCTCTCTCTCTCTCTATCTCTCTCTATTAGGCATTCGCTGTTACTCACTCCTTCATTTGCTCACTGCCTCACCCTTGCAACAGCAATCAACATTGCACGAAAGCTAACACCCACATCCGATGCGTCTCTCTCATCAAGTGGAAATTGCAACAAGAGAATCACGTGGCAACAGATCTTATTGAAGAGAAGATGAAGTATTTGTGTGGTATCGGTATAAGGCCCTTGTACTGTGTGGGTACCTGAGTGTTTCTTGGTTAGCGAGTGCTTGTTATGGCAGGTATGGTACTTCCATGGTATAAGTATGACATTATTATTATTATTATTATTATTATTATTATTATTATTATTATTATTATTATTATTATTTTAGATCACGCTGATTATAACGAATCTTCTGAAGCCATTAATGATGGTGATGATGATGGTGAAGGTTAAGGTGAAGGTGAAGGTGAAGATGAAGGTGAAGGTGATGGTGATGATGATGATGATGATAGTGATGGTGATGGTGAAGATGAAGGTGATGCTGATGCTGATGATGATGATAGTGATGGTGATGATGATGATGATGATAGTGATGGTGATGGTGAAGATGAAGGTGATGCTGATGCTGATGATGATGATAGTGATGGTGATGATGATGATGATGGTGATGGTGATGGTGATGATGATAATGATGATGATAGTAATAACAACCATAGCAATTTCATTGTAGTAATAACATTTGTAACAAAGACAATAATGTGATAATGATAGTGATGGTAATTATATGACAATAGAAATAGCAACAGTACTATCAACATATTAATGCTAGTGATAGAAGTAATTATAGCCGTAGTAGTGATAGAAGAAATGTTAACAGTGGAAAATGATGAGGGTGTAGGGAGGGATGGAGGGAGGAGGGGGAGCAGGAAGGGAGGGAGGGGGGGGGGGAGCAGGAAGGGAGGGAGGGGGGGAGCAGGAAGGGAGGGAGGGGGGAGGGGGTGGGAGAGTGGGGAGGGAGGGGGGGACAGGGGCTGGGAGGGGAAGGGTGATATCTCTCTTTGTTTCGTTTTTTTCTTTCTCTTCTATGTGTTGTTATTTTCGTTTGTGTGTTGTCGTGTCTGTTTCTGTTTTGTTTGTTTCGTTTTTTTCTTGTTTTTCTTTTTTTATATTCTTTTTTTTCTTGTTGTTTTTCTTCTCTTTTTTATTCTCGTTTTTCTTTCTTTTCTTATTACTATTATATTTAATGTTCACTCCTCTTCCCTTTCCTCTTCCTCTTCCTCTTCCTCTTCCTCTTCCTCTTCCTCTTCTTCTTCCTCTTCTTCTTCCTCTTCCTCCTCCTCTTCCTCCTCCTCTTCCTCCTCTTTTTTTCTTCTTTCCTTCTTTCATTCTTTGAGAGGGGGAGAAAGAAGAGAAAGAGGCAAGTAAAAAAAAATAAAAAAAGAGAAAAAAAAGGGAGGAGAGGGGAAGAATAAAGAAAGCATAAGAAAAGAAAGAAGCAAAAGGAAATGGGAAAAGAGGGGGAAGTGGAAGGATAAAGGAGAATAGAGGAACAAATGAAAACTGAGAGAAAAGGGAAGAGGCCGAACGAAAGAGAGAAATAGAAATAGTGAGAGACCAAAGGAAAGAATAAAGAGGAGACAAGAAAAAAAGGGAAACTAAATCCGAAAAGAAGAGAGGAAGAGAAAGGAAGGAAAATACAATAAAAACGAAGAAAGAAAAAGAAAAAGATGAGAAAAGAAGAGAGACAAATGAAACAAAGCAACAGAGATAAAGAATGAGGGGAAGGGAAAAGAAGAAGGAAGGCCAAGTACAAAAAAAGAATAAGTGAAATAAGAAAGGAAGGGAGGAAGAGGGGAAGAGAGAGGAATGAAGGAAGGAGGAAAGAGAGCGGAAGAGAGGAAGGGGGGATAGAGAGGAAGAGGGGAAAGAGGGGGAAGAGAGAGGGATAAAAGAGGGGGGAAGACAGAGGAGAAGAGGAAGGGAGGAAGAGGGAGGAATAAAGGAAGGGGGAAGAGAGAGGAAGAGAGGAAGGGGGGGAGAGAGAGGAAGAGAGAAAGGGGGGAAGAGAGAGGGCAGGGGAAGGATAAAGGAGAGGGAAAGAGAGAAGAATTGAGGAATGGGAAAGAGAGAGGAAAAGATGAGGGGGAAAGAGGAGGGGGAAAGAGAGAGGAAGAGAGGAGGGGGGGAGAGAGAGGAAGAGAGGAAGAGGGGAAGAGGGGGGAGATAGATGGATAAAGGAGAGGGAAAGAGAGAGGAAGAGAGGAAGGGGGGAAGAGAGAGGAAGAGAGGAGGAAGAGAGGAAAGGGGGAAAGAGAGAGCAAGAGGAGAAGGAGGAAAGAGATGAAGAGAGGGAAGGGGGAGGAGAGAGGGCAGGAGAGGGTGCCATGCCGCAGTGGGTTTGGCATTACCTGCGGCACTGTGAAACCGGCACTGGCACTGCAACCTTGACTGCTCGGGGGTCGGGCTCTGTAAGTGCCTGTTTCAAACCAAGCTCCTGTTAGTGCCAAGCTTTACTGTTTGTTAGTCTCTTGTTTATTGTTTGTTTTGTTTAGTTTTTCGTTTGATTTTGATGTCTGTTTTGTTTGTTGGTCTTTGTTTTTGTTTTTGTGTTTGTTTTTGTTTTCTGTTTATCCTGTTTTTTTGTTTTTTTTTGTTTATTCTATTCTTTGTTTGTTTCGGTTTATTCTGTTTCTGTTTAGTTTGTTTATTATATTTTTTGTTTGTTTTTGTTGTTTGTTTTGTTTTGACTTTGACGGTTTGTTTGTTTGTTAATTATTTATTTGCTTATTTATTGATTGATATATGTTTGTTTATATATCTCTGTATTTGTTTGTTTGTTTATCTGTTTATCCCTTGGTCAGTGAATTCAATTATTTAAGTATATATTTACCTAGATATATAATGATTTTTTCTCGTACTTACTTGTCTCCAAATCTATGCAATAATGAATCAATACATTCACGTTATTGTATAATGGACGACCAAGAAATTTACACAACCACCGTTTTCTTTAAAATCTAAAGCAATATCTTTGTGAAATTTACATGAAATTTACACGACCGCCATATCCTTTAAATCCTTTGGTAATATACCTTTCAAATTCCCTTTAAAATCTAATGCAATATCTCTTTCAAAATTTACATGATATTTACACGACCACAATTCCCTCTAAAATCTTCTAAGGCAATATATCAATTTTTTTTTTTTTTTTTTTTTTTTTTTTTGCTCCATGTTCAACCAGGATTATTTTTGGCATCAAATTTCAATCATTTACTGAAAG
>NC_061837.1:3642729-3648389 GCF_019202785.1 Penaeus chinensis
TTATCTTAGCTTACACTTAAAGTAGGGATAATTGAGCGTGGGTGTAGGGAAAGGAGAAATGGGGGGGGGGGGGGGGGGGCGAGCGTTCTGTGCGTTTGAATATTTGACTTTTTTCATATTGGATTTGTGAATTATTAGACTGTGATTTTTTTCTCATTATCTCTGTCTAATCTGTTTTATCTATCTGACTTCCTCCCCTCCCACATCTCCCCTCTCCCTCTCCCTCCCCATCTTCCCCCTCTCTTTTCCTCCTTCTCTCTCGCTGTATCTCCCCTCTTACTCTCCCTCCCCACCTTCCCCCTCTCTTTTCCTCCTTCTCTTTCGCTGTATCTCCCCTCTTACTCTCCCTCCCCACCTTCCCCCTCTCTTTTCCTCCTCTCTCGCTGCATCTCCCCTCTTACTCTCCTCTTCTTCCCCTCTCCCTCTTTCTCCGTCACCCTTGGCAACCCGCTTTCCTCTCTTTGTCTTTCCCAAAACGACACAACCTTCACCTTAACGGAGTCGTTCCTACCCCCTCCCCTCCCCTTCCTCTTCCCCTCTCCCCTTCCCCCTCCCTTTCCCCTTTCCTCTTCCTCCTCCTCTCCCCCCTCCCTTTCCCCTCTCCCTTTCCCCTTCCTCCTCCTCCTCCCCTTCCCTGTCTTCCCCTTCTCCCCTTCTCCCTACCCCATATCCCCAACCTTGCCCCCCCCTCCTACCCCCCCCACCCCAGTCTCTCGAGTCTGATCACGTGACACATTCATCAACGCCACACCCACGTCTGGAATTTGTCTCGGCCTTGTCACGAAGGAGGGGGGGGGGCATGGGAACGGGAAAGGGGGAAGGGGGAGGGGGGAGGGGGGAAGACGTCACTCCTTCATTCATGCGCTTTGAATCAGTCACGCTAATTTTACTAATTAGTCTCCTGATTCTGGATAGCGTGTTACCTTTGTTTAGTTTTTTTTTTCTTCTTTTTTCTTTTCTTTTCTTCCATTCATTACCGTTCTTCACTCTTCCCTTGTGTTCTTACTATTCTTTCATCTTCTTCTTTCTCTTCTTTCTCCTCCCCTTCTCCCTCCTCTAGTATTTGGTCTTTTCCTCTCTCGTTCTACCTATTCCCTATTTCCTATTCCTTATCTCTCCTGTCTTCTCCTTCCCTTCCTCTCCCATCCAACATCTTCCCCTTCCCTTCTCCTCTCCAGCTACCTTCATCCTCCTCCTCTCCCCATCTTCTATCTCCTCCTTCTCTTCCCCTTTCCCTCCTCTTTCTCTTTCTCACCTTCACCTCCCTTTCTCTTTCTCTCTATAACCTCTTACCTTCTTCCTCTTCTCTTCTCCCTCCCCCCCTCCTTCTCTTCCACTTCCTCTCCCACCTTTTCCCCCCTCTCCAACCTCCTTTTCCTCCTCCTTCCTCTCCTCCTATTCATCTTCCACCTCCTCCTTTCCCTCCTCCTCCTCCCCCACCCCCCACCCCCTCCCACCTGTCATGCTTGTCACTCACATGTCACTCATTCTAACGCACTTGTTACTCTTCTTTGGCTCAATGGGTGAATTTCGCTCGCTCTCACGCCGTGTTTAGGGCTGTGATTTAATATTTTGGAAAGGAGAGAGAGAAAGAGAGGGGGGAGGGAGAGCGAGAGAGATGGAGGGAGAGAGTGAGAGAGTGATAGAGCGATGGAGTGATAGTGTGATAGAGTGATAGAGTGAGTGAGAGTGAGAGTGAGAGTGAGAGCGAGAGCGAGAGCGAGAGCGAGAGTGAAAGTGAGAGTGAGAGTGAGAGTGAGAGTGAGAGTGAGAGTGAGAGCGAGAGTGAGAGTGAGAGTGAGAGTGAGAGTGAGAGTGAGAGTGAGAGTGAGAGCGAGAGTGAGAGTGAGAGTGAGAGTGAGAGTGAGAGTGAGAGTGAGAGTGAGAGCGAGAGTGAGAGTGAGAGTGAGAGTGAGAGTGAGTGAGAGAGAGAGAGAGAGAGAGAGAGAGAGAGAGAGAGAGAGAGAGAGAGAGTGAGTGAGAGAGAGAGTGAAGATTGAATGTGAGTGAATAAGCGAATGAGGGAAGGAGAGAAATAACAACACGAATACTGAAGCATTAACCATATCAGATTGAGAAGAAATAGAAAAACAAATAGTAACAGTAATAATAATAATAATGATAATAATAATAATAATAAACAATAAAACGAACATTCCATTTTTTTTTTGGATATCGATGAATCCTTAAAAAAAAAACAAAAAATATGATCTTAAAAAGAAATAAAATAAGAACGAGAAAAATATAAATACAAAGATATATTGCGTTGTATGTAACTCAATGACATATTCCTGCCACGCAAAGTTTAATCTTAAATTTTCTCATTTTATCAATTATGGAATGATTAAGTTTTTCTTTTTTTCTTTTTTTCTTGTTTTTTTTTATTTAATACCACTTGATTATCTGTATTGTTGTTAATGGTAACTACTTCACATTTTTTATCTCTCTTTTTTCTGCTTTTTTATATTAATTGTCTTTTCTTCCTTCCACTTTATTCGTTACTTTAATTGAATTTTTCTTTTCATTTTTCTTTTCTCTATCTTTATTTCTTTATTTGTATTTCTATTCTGTTTATCTGTCCATTCTTTTTTCTTTTTCATTGCTTGGTTTATCTATTTCTTTCTATCTCTGTTTATTTTTCTTTCATTTATTTTAGTTTATTTTTGTTCATTATCTTAACTCATTCCTCTTATTCCATTATCTTAATCCATATCTCTTTTCTATTTATCTCTCTTTACCTTTCTTTATTTAACTTTTCTATTTTTAATCATATTTTAAATCGATTTCTCTTCTCTTCTTTACTCTCCTTTGTACCTTCCTCTTTCTTCCTCGTCTCCTAAGTCTCTCCCAAAGTCTCATTCTCTCCTGACATCCCTATCACCTCGTTCTTAACTCTGCCATTATCTCCCTTCCTCATTTTTCTTCTTCCTCTAATTCTCGGGCCCTTCTTCTTCGTCTTCTTCTTTTTCTTTTCTCGCTCTTTCGTTTTTTTTTTTCGTTTATTTATTTATTTATTTATTTATTTTTATTACTTTGTTTTTTAATGCACAAACGCAAACATATATATACACGCATGCATGTACACAAACACGTAGACGCGCACACTCACACGCACGGACACACAAACACACACACGGACACACACAAACACACACAAACACACACAAACAAACAAACAAACAACAAACAAACAAACAAACACACACACAGACAAACAAACAAACAAACAATCAAACAAAAAACCTTCAAACAAACAAACAAACAAACAAACAAACAGCATGCATCATGTAACGTCACACATCCTGTATAGCCGTCAGTCAACCTCCTTCGCTCCGGTCGACGTCTCACTGGGCAGACACGTGCGTAAAGAGGCTCAGGCTTTAAATTTCGCGCCTGTCTAGTATCGAAAGAAAGGAAGAGGGGGGAGGGGGAGAAGGAGGAAAAGGAGGAGGAGGAGGAAGAGGAGGAGGAGGGGAGGGGAGGGAGGGAGAGAGGAGGGGGAGAGGAGTTCGGTCTATCTGTGTCTATAAGTCTGTCTGTCTGCGTCTGGCTGTCTGTCTGTCTGTCTGTCTGTCTGTCTCATTCTTTCTCCCTCTCCCTCTCCTTCGCTCTCTACTCTCCCTCTCCCTCTTCCTCTCCCTCTCCTTCGCCCTTAACTCTCCCTCTCCTTCGCCCTCTACTCTCCCTCTCCCTCTCTTTCTTCCCTTCCTCTCCCTCTTCCTCTCCCTCTCCTTCGCCCTCTACTCTCCCTCTCCCTCTTCCTCTCCCTCTCCTTCGCCCTCTACTCTCCCTCTCCCTCTTCCTCTCCCTCTCCTTCGCCCTCTACTCTCCCTCTCCCTCTTCCTCTCCCTTTCTATCTCTCTATCCCGCTCTACCCCTTCCCTCCTACCCTATCCCTACCCCCCCTCTTCCCTCGCTCTCCCCTCTCTCCCCTCGCTCTTTCTTCCCTCTTCCTTCTCCCGCATTTATCCCCCTCTATCCGTCCCTCCTCTTTATCCTATGTTAATGACACAGTGAAATGTTGACGAGCCATTGCAAAAGGGGGAAATGCAGGGTAACAGGATCATTGCAAGGCTGCAGCAAGCGATCACTCCGCAAAATTGGGTTGTCTTGGTTTGTCCTTCTTATCATTGTTGTCTTTGTTGTCATTTGTCGTCTGTTTGTTTTGTTATCATTGTTATTATCATCATCATCATAGATAGATGGAAAGAAAGAAAGAAAGGAAGGAAGAGAATAAGAGATAAAGAAAGAGAGAAAAAAACAAACAAAGATAGAAATAAATAAGTACAGAAAGAAAGAAAGAAAGAAAGAGAAAGAAAGAAGGAAATGGATAGATAGAAAGAAAGAAAATAAAATAGATAAATAAAGAAAGAAAGAAAAAGAAAAAAAAGAAAAAAAAGCAGGAAGGAAAGAAAGAAAATAATATAGAAAGACAGACAGATCGATTGATAGATAGATAGATAGATTGGTATATTTAATAACTGACTTGTGTAACTGCATGCCATCAGGTTTGGGGGAGATCGGGTAATCATTGCTTAAATTACGTCTACTTAATCGTAATGTCATTAAACCAGCATTTAATTTCGTTTAAGCAAATGGGCTGAGAGATGGTTTTCATACCCGCGTTAATTATAATTTTATCACATTTATACACGACTGCCTTTCATTTTTTTTTTTTTTTTTTTTTTTTTTTTTTTTTTTTTTTTTTTTTTTTTTTTTTAGTATTTTCCTGTCAAAGAGAAATACTGATGCTGGTTATGATATACACATTTTTACTGGTGTATAAATATGATATGAATTTTATGTAAAAGATATATATATATTTTTCTTATATAAACATTATGTAATGATGTTTGTTTTTTTCTTTGCAGGTAAGAATTCGGGAGAGAATTTCAACCCAAAAGATGGAAAGAAACACTGGTCTGTTTGTCTAATGCAGGTTTATTATTAGACTTGGGTAACATTGGTGAGTACTGGATAACAGATCTGTTTACCATTCGTCTGTCTGTCTGTCGGTCTGTCTCTCTGTCTCTTTCTTTCTTTCTTTCTTCGTCTCTCTCTTTCTTTCTCCTCTCTCCTCTCTCCCTGTCTGTCTGTCTGTCTGTCTCTCTGTCTCTGTCTCTGTCTCTGTCTCTGTCTCTGTCTCTGTCTCTGCCTGTCTCTCTCCTTCTCCCCCCCTCTCTCTCTCTCTCTCTCTCTCTCTCTCTCTCTCTCTCTCTCTCTCTCTCTCTCTCTCTCTCTCTCTCTCTCTCTCTCTCTCTCTCTCTCCCTCTCCCTCCCTCTCTCTCTCTCTCTCTCTCTCTCTCTCTCTCTCTCTCTCTCTCTCTCTCTCTATATATATATATATATATATATATATATATATATAATGTATATCTGTCTCTATCTCTGTCTATCTGTCTGTCTGTCTGTCTGTCTGTCTGTCTGTCTGTCTGTCTGTCTGTCTGTCTGTCTCTCTCTCTCTCTCTATCTCTCTCTCTCTCTCTCTCTCTCTCTCTCTCTCTCTCTCTCTCTCTCTCTCTCTCTCTCTCTCTCTCTCTCTCTCTCTCTCCTTCCCTTTCTCTTCGTTAACCCAAGTTCACGATTAAACTATTGTTAACTTGAGATAAACGACATAAACCAAACTCCTTTGCCTTCCCCCACCCAACCCCTCCTTCCTT
>NC_061837.1:3648489-3650989 GCF_019202785.1 Penaeus chinensis
CCTCTTTCCATCTATCTACGTAGTTTCAAGTTTCAAGTTCCCAAGAGAGAGAGAGAGAGATAAAGCGAGAGTGAGAGTGAGAGTGAGAGTGAAAGAGAGAGAGTGAGAGAGAGAGAGTGAAAGAGAGAGTGGGAGTGAGAGTGAGAGTGAGAGTGAGAGTGAGAGTGAGAATGAGAGTGAGAGTGAGAGTGAGAATGAGAGTGAGAGTGAGAGTGAAAGTGAGAGTGAGAGTGAGAGTGAGAGTGAGAGTGAGAGTGAGAGTGAGAGAGAGAGAGAGAGAGAGAGAGAGAGAGAGAGAGAGAGAGAGAGAGAGAGAGAGAGAAAGAAAAAGAAAAACAATGACAGAGACAGATACAGAGACGGAGACAAAAACTGAGTGAGTGAGAGTGAGAGAGAGAAATAGAGATAGATAGAGAGATAAATAAATAAGTAGAGAGACAGACAGACAGATATAGAGAGAAATTAACGCGACTGACTCATTATTTTCCCTCATAATAAACGAGTCTATGTACATAATTTTAGGATCGTGTTGAATATGGATAATCTTTTCAAATGTTATCAATCTCAGTTCTGTGTAAGGAGAGACAGAAATATAAGTAAAAAATTGCAAAAGGGTTGGTGATGCAAAGGGTTAAAGAGTATATTAAAGTTAGGGGACCATTGTTCTGGCTGTCTAACGCTCTCGTTCTCTCTCCCTCTTTCGCTTTCTCTCTCTCTCTCTCTCTCTCTCTCTCTCTCTCTCTCTCTCTCTCTCTCTCTCTCTCTCTCTCTCTCTCTCTCTCTCTTTCCCTACTTCTCCCTCCTTTCCTCCCTTCCCCCCTTCTCCCTCCATACCATCCTCCTCTCACTCTGCCTCCTCTCACTCTGCCTCCTCCTCTCCCCCTTCCCTCCCCTCCCCTCCCCTCCCCTCCCCTCCCCTCCCCTCCCCTCCCCTCCCCTTGCCCCCGAGCATCCTGTATTCACACACACGAGATCAAGAGAGCGAGTGATGCTGCATCTCCAGATCTCGCAGATTTCTCTCTGGCTCCAGGGGCTTCGCGACCCTGCTTGTCTTTCCTTTTTATTTTATTTATTTCTCCTTTTATTCTTTTATATTTATTTTTTTTTATTTTTTTTGTTTCTTTTTTTCTTTTCTTCGTTGTGTTGTTATAATTTTGGTTTTCTTTTTTTGCTTTCTTTCTTTCTTTCGTTGTCTTTTTGCAACTATGTTTCTTTGTTTTATTTTCCCTTTTCTTCTTATCTTTCCTTCGTGGTTTTCTTCCTTTCTTAGCTTCTGATTTCGTTTTTTTTCCTATGGTACGTTTTATATATTTCTTCTCCTCTATTTCTTCTTCGTTGTATTTTGTTTTTGCTATTGTTTTTTGTTTTATGTATCTATTTAATTAATTTTGATCTTTTCTTAATAGGTATTTTTGTTCTTTGCTTCGATATCCACTTTTTCGTCTTCCTCTTTTCCTCTTTATTCTTATTCTTCATTGTCTCTCTTCCACCTCCCCTTTCTTCTTGTCATCACCCTGTTTCTCTTTCGTTCATTCATCATCATCAAGCCAGCCGGGGGAGAGATGGCCCCCCCCCCTTCCCCCACCTATCTCCTCCATAGCCTTCCTCCTTCTCCTCTCCTCTCCCCCTCCTCCCTACCCCCCCCCCCTTTCCCCATCCTCCTTTCTTTTCCTCTTTCCCCTCCTCCCTCTCCCTCTCTCCTCTCCTCTTTCCCTTCTCTCCCTCCTCCTTTCCTTCCCCCACCTATCTCCTCTTTCTCCTCTCCTCTTTCCCCTCCTCCTCTCCTCTCCTCTTTCCCCTCCTCCTCTTTCCCCTCCTCCTTTTGCTCCTCCTCCCTCATTTTCCTCTTTTATTTTTTCCTCTTCATCATTTGGCGGCGAAATGTCAGGCGTCTTTAGCGATGGCATGTTTGTTTATCCTAAACGGTTTTTGTTTTGTTTTACAATCTTCCTTTTGCTCTCTCTCTCCCTCTCTCTCTCTCTCTCTCTCTCTCTCTCTCTCTCTCTCTCTCTCTCTCTCTCTATATATATATATATATATATATATATATATTTATATATATATATATATATATAGATATATACACATATATGTACATACATACATATATATATATATATAAATATATATATATATATATATATATATATATATATATATATATATTGACACAAACGTGTCAACGTGTACACAAAGATGAAAGGAAAACAGCCACAGTAAGAAATGAATATGAATCGTCTGAAGAGGAACTCGTGAAGAGTTCGAAACGTTACGATTCATATTCATTTCTTACTGTGGTTGTTTTCATATATATATATATATATATATATATATATATATACATATATATATATATATATATATATATATATATATATATATGTATATATATATATATATATATATATATATATATATATATATATATATATATATATATGTATGTATACATATTGCCTCTAATTTTCTCTGTACTTCTCATCCCTCCCTCCTCGCCCCC
>NC_061837.1:3675989-3683489 GCF_019202785.1 Penaeus chinensis
ACCAAAAACAGATCTACAGTAGACCGTACCCTGATTGGTCGTCGCGAGCCGTATGTGCAGGGAGTTTCCGAAGGCTGTTTGTCATGGATTCTCTCATTCTCTCTGCCTCTGCCTCTTTCTCTTTCTCTGGTTTTGTCTCTGTCTCTGTTTGTGTCTCTTTCTCTTGTTCTTTCTCTTTCTCTTTCTCTTTTGCCCTTGCTCTTGCTCTTTCTCTTTCTCTTTCTCTTGTTCTTTCTCTTTATCTTTCTCTTTCTCTTGTTCTTTCTCTTTCTCTTTCTCTTTTGCCCTTGCTCTTGCTCTTTCTCTTTCTCTTTCTCTTGTTCTTTCTCTTTCTCTTTTGCCCTTGCTCTTTCTCTTTCTCTTTTCCCCTTGCTCTTTCTCTTTCTCTTTCTCTTTCTTTCTCTCTCTCTCCACCCTCCCCCCCTCTCTCTTTGACTTTGACTCTCTCTCTCTCTCTCTCTCTCTCTCTCTCTCTCTCTCTCTCTCTCTCTCTCTCTCTCTCTCTCTCTCTCTCTCTCTCTCTCCCTCTCTCTCTTCCTCCTCCAACATCTCACTCAATTTCCATCTCTCCCATATATCATCCTCTGTGCCCCTTCCACGCTTCTATTATTTTCTCTTTCTCCCCTTTCAATTTACTTCCTTCCTCCTATAACGCTTATTCCTATTTATCTTTCCCTTGCCTCTTCTCTCCCATTTTATTATCTTTTTTTTTATTCCTTCTCCCGATCTGTATCTCTCTTCCATTCTCTCAATACCATTTGTCTCACTCTTCTTCTCGTTTTCCTTTCTTCCTTTGGCACCGTCTTTATCCTTTTCCTTTCCGTTTCCACTTTATTATTTGTATTTTTTCTCTTTCTCTGCATTTGTTCCCTTCTTTCCCATTCACTTCTCTTTTTATTTTCTCTCTCTCTCCCATTTCTCTACGTCTATTTCTTTAGTATCATATTCATTCTCTCTCTCTCTCTCTCTCTCTCTCTTTCTCTCTCTCTCTCTCTCTCTCTCTCTTTCTCTCTCTCTCTCTCTCTCTTTCTCTCTCTCTCTCTCTCTCTCTCTCTCTCTCTCTCTCTCTCTCTCTCTCTCTCTCTCTCTCTCTCTCTCTCTCTCTCTCTCTCTCTACCACTTCCCTCTTATCCAACCTCTCCACCCTCCCCTCTCTCTTCCCTCCTCCCTCACCCTCTTTCCTAACCCCTTCTTTACCCCAATCCCTCCTCCCTCCTCCCTCCAACCCCAGCGAGCAGACGGAACACAGAAGGTCAGGTCAGGTCAAAGGAAAAAGCACAGAAACCGTCAGACGAAATCTTATCAGGGGAAAAATATCGCTGTCCCCCTCCTCCTCCTCCCCCTTCCCCCCCACCTCCCTACCACCCTTTTCCCAACACCCCCTCTACCCCTTCCCCCCAAAAAAAAACAAAAAAAAAAACTAGAGATAAGGACAAAAAAAAAAAAAGCTATGCCATTGTTCTCCTTTTGTGAGGGAAAAAATCGACAACCAATTTCTGTTTTATGAGGAAGCAACAGGATCGATATTCGGTTTGGCCTTTCGGTTGTCCGTCTTGGTTGCTGCTGTTGTAAGAGGGGGTTGTGGTTGTTATCATTATCTTCATCATCTTTATTATAATTATTTTCATTATCATTATTATTATTATTATTATTATTATTATTATTATTATTATTATTATTATTATTGTTATTATTATCATTGTCTTCATAATTATTACTTTTGTTATTGTTATCGATTATTATTATTGTTGTCATTGTTGTTGTTGTTGTTGCTATTGTTGTTGCTGTAGTTGTTGGTATTATTATTATTATTATTATTATTATTATTATCATTATTATTGTTATTATTGTTATTATTATTGTTGTTGTTATTATTTTCATATTCATTATTACTGTAGTTTTATTACAATTATTATTATTATTATTATTATCAGTATCATAGTTGGTGTTGCTTGTGTTTTTTTTATTAGCAACTGTATCATTTAATGATATTTTTATCATTATTATTACCGTTACTAGTACTACCCCCATCCCTACCACTATCATTATTACAATCACCATTATTGTTATTATCATTACCATATTCATATTTTCCTTCTTCACCTTAAAAATAAAACTGTAGTTAAGAAGTCTACGAAATTTATAACTTAATTTTCAGTCCCCTCCAAGTTCATCATCCAGTGATGCCAAAGACACCTTGGCAGACAGACAGAGACAGAGAAAGAGAGACAAAAAGCGAAAGAAAGCGAGAGAGAGAGAGAGAGAGAGAGAGAGAGAGAGAGAGAGAGAGAGAGAGAGAGAGAGAGAGAGAGAGAGAGAGAGAGAGAGAGAGAAAGAGAGAGAGAGAGAGAGAAAGAGAGAGGGAGGGATAGAGAGAGAGAGAGAGAGAGAGAGAGAGAGAGAGAGAGAGAGGGAGGGAGAGAGAGAGAGAGAGAGAGAGAGAGAGAGAGAGAGAGAGAGAGAGAGAGAGAGAGAGAGAGAGGGAGAGAGAGAGAGAGAGAGAGAGAGAGAGAGAGAGAGAGAGAGAGAGAGACAGAGAGAGAGAGAGAGAGAGAGAGAGAGAGAGAGAGAGAGAGAGAGAGAGAGAGGGAGGGAGGGAGGGAGAGAGAGAGAGAGAGACAGAGACAGAGACAGAGAGAGAGAGAGAGAGAGAGAGAGAGAGAGAGAGAGAGAGAGAGAGAGAGAGAGAGAGAGAGAGAGAGAGAGAGAGAGACAGAGACAGAGACAGAGACAGAGACTACTGATTCTCACATTGGCAGCGTTGAGTGACGAATTCGCTGAACAAAGAGTGTGAACGAATTTTAACGTTTTGAACATTTCACGCCTCATGTGACATCATACAGTGTCGGTTTCCTGAAATAACGTTTTCTTTTTTATCTATCTTTCTCGCCCTTGTTGTATCTGTTCATCTTTATGTCTTGGTTATAAATTTACTCTATTAACAGACATCTTTTTCTGTTGTCATTATATATTCATAAATGTATATTCCTGTTTGTGTGCTTTAGAAAAAAACGCTTTCCTTATTATTATAATTTTTTTTTTTTTCTAAAGATTTCTCTACTTTACCTCTCTCTTTATCTCTCGCTCTCTCTCCCTCTCTCTCCCTCTCTCTCTCTCTCTCTCTCTCTCTCTCTCTCTCTCTCTCTCTCTCTCTCTCTCTCTCTCTCTCTCTCTCTCTCTCTCTCTCTCTCTCTCTCTCTCTCCTCTCCTCTCTTTCTCCTCTCTCTCTCCCCTCTCTCCCTTCCTCTTTATCAGCTGAGCGTCCATTCTCTCCTTTTACCCCCCTTGTACACTTCCACACTAAAGATGTCCACCTCGTTTCGGGCTCCGCTGTTGGGAATCTATCGACCATCTATCTCAGTGGGTGGCGCCGGAACTTCGATTATGGTAGAGAGTTATTTCGCTGTGTTTGTAGTGTTGTGTTGGGTAGAAATTGAAATAAAGGAGAGGTTGTTCCTTTTTATGTGGTTGTTATAGTTGTTTTTGTTCGTGGTGTTTGCTGTATTTGTTGTTGTTGTTGTTGGAAGCATTTTGTTTTATACTGTGGGATACGTCATTTTAGTATCGAGTCGACTAGTTATTGTTAGCTTTTGAGTGATCAGCGGCATTGTAGTGGTCAAAGTACTTTTTATCACAAATCTTTTAAAGGTGTAGATGATCCTCGATCCTTTGAACAGTCTCTCTTCTCTTTTCTTCAAGAACATCTTTGTCTACTTCTACCTCATTATCGTCGTTATCTAAGCCAGTGTCTCTTTAAATAACCCCATCGCTGTCACTACGCCAGTTGATCGACATCGCTTTGAACACTGTCATGACCGTCCTTGTTCAAGTCTCCAATATTGTCAACACTGTCCTTGTTCAAACATATATCACCCCCCCCCCTTTCCCCCCTCTCCCCTCCTCCCTAACCCCACTCTCCCCTCTTCCCTCCCCTCTCCCCTCCCCCCTCTTCACTCCCCCTCTCCTCTCCCCCTCTTCCCTCTTCACTCCTCCTCCCCCCCTCTCCCTTCTCCCCCCCTCCTCTTCACCCCCTCTCCCCTCTCCCAAGCGCATGGAACACCGTGTGGATCCTGTCAACAGATTGGCAATGTTCAGCTGAAATTGTTCATACACTTGGATCTCTATATAAAAAAAGAAAAATAATAATAATAATTTTAAAATAAGTTAATACGTTAATTAAAGATTAAGTTGATAAATGAATGAAGATAAGTAAGAATGAAAGAAAGACAGAAAGTAATCAAATATGTAATGAAAGTTTGTTTAGTAAAAATAAAATATTAATAATAATAATCAAAAATAGATATGAAAATATATGAAAAAAAAAGACAGAAAGAAAGGAGTAAAAAAGTAAAATTAGACCCATTTTACGTGTTTTTTTAAAATGTAACATACCTCCCTCCCCTCTCCCCTCCCCTTACCCCTCCCCTCTCCCTTCCCCTTACCCATCCCCTCTCCCTTTCCCTTACCTCTCCCCTCTAACGAGTATTCCTAAGTATCTTGTATGGCTAAGTAAAAACCCTTGTCCGAAATTTCTCAAACGCCGCATTGCCCTTCCCTCCTCCTCCCCTTCCTTCCCCTCCCCTCCCCCTCCCCTTCCTTCCCCTCCCCTCCCCCCTCCCCAGGAATCAATAAACCCAGTTCCGTTATTAAATTAAGGTTGCTTTATCGCCGGCAAATTAATGTCGGTGGCCCTCCGCTGACAGCAGTGCCTCGTAAAGGACAGTGATATCTAGTGACACTCCCCTTTATAATCATGATCACAAGATCCTTGATATATCGTGATCCCAACCTCCTCATATCCCTCCACAGAGGCTTAAAACGGCCTCGCCTTGTAATACCGGACGAGTATTTTGAAACTCCTGATTATGAAGAGAAACGCTACGAGCATACAAATTGCAGAGATAATATATATTTCTCAGTATAGAATAAACTTCCAGTATAGGAATGGCACTCCGTCAGCTCCTGTTCTAGTGCCAACACAGTGCCAACGCCGCTGCAACGCTATCTGTTGCTCCTGTTGGCAGTACATGCAGCGGTCGTCTTTAAGTCATTTTTTAAACCCCAAAACAGTAACAGAGAAAGTGCAAAAAAACAGTCAGGTGAGTAGCAAGCTCTGTAATCAGCGAGAGATATGAATATACTGTAGGAGAGCAATGTAGTCAGGGGAAGGAGCGTCGGTATGAATTTGCGCAGTTTAAGAGCATATATTTTATCTGTTGGATGTAATTAGGCTGGCTTGCTGTTTCTCTCTCTATCGCTTTGCTTTGTCTTTGTCTTTCGATCTTTCTCTTTGTATCTCTCTCCTTCTTTCGGTCTTTCTCTGTCTCCTCCTTTATCTCTCTCTCTCTCTCTCTCCCTCTCTCTCGTTCTTTCGGTTTTTCTCTGTCTCCTCCTTTATCTCTCACTCTCTCTCTCTCCCTCTCTCTCGTTCTTTCGGTTTTTCTCTGTCTCCTCCTTTATCTCTCACTCTCTCTCTCTCCCTCTCTCTCGTTCTTTCGGTTTTTCTCTGTCTCCCCCTTTATCTCTCCCTCTCTCCCTCTCCCTCTCTCTCTCTCTCTCTCTCTCTCTCTCTCTCTCTCTCTCTCTCTCTCTCTCTCCTCTCTCTCTCTCTCTCTCTCTCTCTCTCCTCTCCTCTCTCTCTCATTGTCTCTCTCTGTCCCTCCTTTCCTCCCTCCCTCGCTCCCTCCCTCCTTTCCTCCTGCCTCCCTCCCTCATTTCCTCTCTCCTTTCCTCCCTTCTTCCATCCCTCCCTCCTTTCCTCCCTCCCTCCTTTCCTCCCTCCGACCTTTCCTCCCTCCCTCCCTCCCTCCCACCTTTCCTCCCTCCCCTCCCTCCCTCCCTCCCCCCTTTCCTCCCTCCCCCCTCTCCTCCCTCCCTCCCTCCCTCCCTCCTTCCTAGGACCATCAGGCAAAAACTCAGAGCCAGCCCAACGTTAACCTCCCTTTGCAACAAGGGTCATAATACCTACAAATGCTGCAGTGTAATCCACCTTAATTGCATCGCAGTGGCTATATAACATGATTGCTATGTTGTACAAGTAACCTTACCAACGCCGTGCTTATCTTACTAGGAGAGACCCTCGTTATAAAGAGACTTAGTTTGCGTATTTCGTCACGGCAGAGAATTAACTTTACACGTTTACATTAACACTACATCCGTGCATTAACTCCACGTGTTTACATTAAATTTACACGTGAACCTGAACTCTACATCTGTGTGTCAACGCTGCGGACCTACAAGAAAGGGGAAAATAGAGAAAAGGTGATAAAAAATAAAAGAAAGAAAGAGAGAAAAAAAAAAAAAAAAAAAACGCTAGACAAATTGCCCCAGTTCAATATGGTCTCGATTAAAAGAAATAAGATTTGGACTCCGCCCCCTTTTCCTGACGTCATCGGAGAATCGGCGCTCCCATTGGTGGACACGCGATGACCAAATCATACGGAGATATTTAAAGCAGTTTCATTATTGCAGAGCAGTTATTATGCGCAGTTGTTGTTGTTGTTATTGTTGTTATTTGGTTTGATGTACTTTTTGCTGTTTGGTTATGTTGTCATTATCATTATCATTGTTGCTAATTGGATGAGTGTATCTAAACTAACATCAATTATTAGAGTCATTATTAGCATAATTCTTATCATCATATTCATTGTCATTATTGTCATCTAGAGATCATTATCACTTTTGTTATCATTATGATTGTAATTATTATTTTTTTTTGTATTACTACTTATTATTATTATTATTATTACTATCATTATTATTTTTATTATTATTGTTATTATTATTATTATTATTATCATTATTGTTATTACTATTATTGTTGTTGTTGTTGTTGTTATTGTTCTTCTTCTTTTTCTTCTTATTATTATTGTTATTATTGTTGTTTTGATTATTATGGTTATCACTGTCATTGTTATTATCATTATTATCATTTGTATGATTATTAGAATAATAATAATAATTATTATTATTATTATTAGTAGTAGTTTATTATTATTACCATTACCATTACCATTATCATTATCATTATCGTTATTATTATTGTTATAATTATCATTATTATTAATATTATAATTATCATTATTATAATTATTATTATTACCGTTGTTATAATTAATTATATTATTATTATTATTATTATTATCATTATCATAATTATTATTATTATTATTATTATTATTATTATTGTTATTATCATCATCATCATCATCATCATCATTATTATCATTTTTATTGTTATTACAATAATTATTAATATCATTATTATTATTATTATTATTATTTTCATGATCATAATCATTATCATTACTCTTATTCTCATTATCATCATTATTACTGTTACTATTATCATCGTTATTATAACTGTTATTATTATTAACATTATAATATTTACCATGACCATTATTATTGTTTTCTTCATTATCATAGATATCATCAATATTTTTGTTTTCATCATTATCACAACTATTTTACGATCATTATTACTGACATTATTAGCAT
>NC_061837.1:3690989-3693489 GCF_019202785.1 Penaeus chinensis
TTCACGGTCAAACTCCTTAGGCAAGAATGAGGGCAAACATGGAGGAATTTTCACGGAGAATCGCCAACGGGGAATCGCCAAGGGGGAACTGCCAAAGGAAAATTGCCAAAGGAAAATCGCCAACGGTGAATCGCCAAAGAAGAATCGCCAACGGAAAATCGCCAAAGGAAAATCGCCAAGGGAGAGTCGCCAAAGGTTTCATGCGGAGTGGTTGGCGTTTGTATGTGTGTGTGTGTGTATATATATATGTGTGTGTGTGTGTGTGTGTGTGTGTGTGTGTGTGTGTGTGTGTGTGTGGGTGTGTGGAAGTGGTATGTGTGTGTGTGACGAATGAGAGTGAGTTAGCGAATGGGCGAGGGAGTGAATCTTTATACATTTTTATGAGTATGATTACGCGAGCGAATTTTTTGTATTTATACATCATTGTGCCACTCGGAAACAGATAAACACTCGCGTTATCACCTCAACCTCACGCATTCATCATAACACGAGGCACTGCCCACCCAAGAACAGGTCGAAGAACGAGGAATTATATATGGCGCGAAGAATCCCAAGCCAAGATGTCTGGATTTCCTCGTGTACTCTTACACCACGGTTGAGTCCCTTCCCCTCCCCCTCTCCCCTCCCCCCTCCCCCCATTCCTCCTCTATCCCTACCCTCCCCTTCCCCATCCCCCCATTCCACTTCTACCCCCCTCCCTTCCCCCCTTCCACTTCTACCCCCCCCCCCTCCCACCGTTTTAAGAGCTCTCATCGTGCTATACACAAAACCTCGTAATGGGAGCTTTTCTGTAGCCCGGCGTGGATATAATAGATAGATAAGTAGATAGATAGATAAGTAGATAGATAGATAAGTAGATAGTTATATACCGAAAGAGAGGTAGATGAACAAGAAGAACCGACCGAAAAAAAAGAAAGGAAACAACATACAGAAAAAAATAAAAGAAAATTAAAGAAAAGCATTCAAATGACAACAAAAAACGTATTCAAGATTAAAAAAAAAAAAAAAATAAAGGTCGGAAGGCGAATAAGAAAAATGAAGCAGAACAAAAAGGAAACACAATACAAAAAAGAAACTAAAGAAACGCATCCCAAAAACAAAAGAAAAACGTCAGGCGCGCAAGTCCGTTAGCGTTCGAAACACCTGAAGACGACTTCCGACCAACGATCCTCAGCCTCCCCCCGACTTCCTCGACATCCCCCTCCTTCCCCCAGCATCTCGAGAAAGGGACAAGAGCTTCCTGAAGGAGTTACACGAACCCGGTGAGTAGAAGTCCTTCAATGTAGTGGCGTTCCTTCAAGCACAGTCATGCAGAAGCCGGGTCTCTCGAGCGCCTTCAGGAGAAGTTCTCGCGCGGGAAGGCAGGTAGGCAGGCTGGGGCTTGACAATGTGCGTGGAGTCGCCAAAAACAGTTGCTTTAAAGGGAATGGGACGCAGCTGATAAATCGCCATTAATCATTTGCATCTGTTTTGCCTCCGCGGATTTTATGGAGGCTATGCGGATGAAAAGGCGACGGTAAGGAGATGGGAAAAGATGAGAGCTTGATTGTTTATTTTCGCTAGTAGAACCTATTATTATTATTATTATTATTATTATTATTATTATTATTATTATTATTATTATTATTATTATTATATTTGTTTTGTTATTTGATCATTATTATTATCATTTATTTGTTTGTCATTATCATCATTACTATTATTGGTTAATATTCTTTCTTCTTATTATTATTACAATTATTATCATTAACGTTATCCTTGTTACTGTTACTATTGCTATTGATACTATTATCATTATTATCATTGTTATTTCTACTGCTGTCGCGGCAATACTTATCATTACTTTTGTCATTATTACGACCATTATTAACTACTTACATCGCTCTTACAATTGAGAAAAAAAGGAATAAAAATAGATGGTTAAATAAAAATTCAAAGCTATTTCCCATAAAGATATAAGAAAAAAATAACATTAATTAAAAAAAAAACAGATATCTAAAAACGTAAAGAAAATATATAAAAAAACTAAAATTCTCCTTATATATCCAATAACCCTAGTAAAAAAAAAAAAAAAAAATGAAAAAAATAAATATAAGAAAAAGAAAAAGAAGAAAGAAATGAAGAAAAAAAAAACATCCCCCTCCCCCCCACCCTCCTTCCTCCCCCCCATTATCTCATTCCCCTAAGCCTAGCCATAAGAAAGAAGAAAAAAGAAAAGAGAAACAAAAGAAAAAGCAATTAAGAAAACGCAAAGAACATTTAAAAGAAAAAGACAAATTTACCTCATTATTCATTCCCCTTCGTTGTAGATATGAGGCATAACCTCATAAACGAGAGGGTTAACGTCACACTTTTCTGCCCCTTCCTTCTCTCTCTTTCTCTCTCTCTCTCTCTCTCCTTCTCTCCCTCACCCCCTCCTTCTCCGTCCTTTTCTCTCTCTCCTTCCCTCCCTCACCCCCTCCCTCTCACTCTCTCCTTTTCTCACTTTCTCTCCCTGTCT
>NC_061837.1:3701865-3704365 GCF_019202785.1 Penaeus chinensis
TATAATACTGTTCTTGCTTTATAGATGATAGAGCTATGTTCTTTATAAAGTTTTTGTTCATATGTTAATTATATAGCCATCGTAACATTCTTGCAATAATATTAATGTTATTTTCTGGTCATGTTGGGTTTGGTTAAAGCTGGTTCATGTTGGTTGATGATAGTGTTAAGCTCGACTGTCGTTTAAAGGTTGTGCTTGTTATGTTTTACTTGTTATGCTTTATTGTTCGCTTACAACTTTTTCCCCTTTATTTTTCATTAACGGTTTAGTCATTTATTGTTTTCTTTTTACCCCGTTGTTCATATTATTTTAAATCTTATTACATCTATTTATAGCATCATCAATACTATTGCGAGATGGTCTTTGTTCTGTGGCTATTAATATATATATATATATATATATATATATATATATATATATATATATATATGTGTGTGTGTGTGTGTATATATATATAAATATATATATATGTATATACATATATATATATATATATATATATATATATATATATATATATATATATAGGTGTGTGTGTGTGCGGATTCACCTTATCTAGAAGTGTTAAGGTAGCGTGAAGCATCCAGATACAAACAAACAAACAAACAAAAAAGACCGAGCACAATCATCAACTTCTTGACGTTCAGGCTATAGGTATTTCCTTTTATATCAACTAGATCTCTTAAAGGCATCTCAAAACTAATTCATGTTTAATGCAACAGATACGAAAATATTGGCTAAGGAACAAAGCAAAAAAAAAAAAAAAAAAAAAAAAAAAAAAGGGCTTTATATAAAATCGAAAGAAAGGAAAACGTCTAAAAAAAAAAAAAAAAAAAAAAAAAAGAAAAGGGGGGGGGGCAACTTCGCTAATGCTACAAAAACAATGAACCACATAAAGGGCCAAACAAAAAGGCTGGACCCCCACCCCCACCCCCCTCCTTCCCCCCCCCCCTTCCCCCAAAGAAGAGGAGCGAGCGAAGTCCGGGGAACGAGTGGCGGAGGGAGGCTGATCCTGAGGAGATGAGGAGGACCTGGGATGAAACCCGTTTTAACACCGGGAGCAATAGGAGGAACTAGGGGAGGTCGAGATTTATTTATTTTTTTTTTTTTTTTGTGAATTAGATGTCTATTCTTCTTTCAAAATAGGATAGCCGAAGCTTTATCTTTCACTATTACGAGGCACTGTAGCATATTATTTGTCTCTTACTCCTTTTTTCCTCGCTTTTCCTAATCTGACACTTCTTTCCACTCCTTCCTCTTCTTCTTCCACTCCTCCGCCTCTCTCCTCTTTCATCTCCTTCTTTCTTTTCTTTTCTCTCCTTCCTTCTTCTCCTTCTCTTTCTCATTCTCCGTTTTGTTGTACCTTGCCTCACATCCTCCCTACATTCCTCTCTTTCCCTAAGCCTTCCATTCGCTTTCTTCCCTCTTCTTCCTTCTTCTCCCCTCACTCTCATCTTCCTCTTTCCTCTCTTCCATTCCCTTCCTTCCTCCTTTACTCTTTACCTCCCCTATTCCTTTCTCCCTTTCTCCCTTTCCCGTTCCCCGATCTTTCTCCTTTCCCCCATACCTCCCCTTCCATTTTCCCTTACCCCTCCCCCACTACCTCTCCCCAACAGCCCCCTTCCCCCCCCAAACTAAGATCAGTCACCCCCACCCCCACTCCCCACCCCCACCCCCACCCCCCACCCCTCCTCATCTGAAGGTGTTTCAGGAATGTGTCGACTGGAATAATGACTAATTAGGTTAAGCACTTAATGAGATAGCTCTACTATCCTCCTATTCACCGCCCCCCCCCCCTCCGTACCCACATCCACCCTACCCATTCTTGTCCTTAATCCTTCCTCTCCCTCCCTTCCTTCCTTCCTCGCTTCTTCTCCCTCCTTCTTACTCATTCCACCCTGCCCTCCATTCATGTTCTTCACCCTTCCCTCCCTCTTTCCCTCTCCTTCCCTCCCTTCTTCCTCCAATCCACTTCCAATCTCTCTCTCTCTCTCTCTCTCTCTCTCTCTCTCTCTCTCTCTCTCTCTCTCTCTCTCTCTCTCTCTCTCTCTCTCTCTCTCTCTCCATCTATCTATCCATCTATCTATCTATCTATCTATCTATCTTTCCTTCTTCTCCCTCCTCTCTTAAGAAGGTGGGATTGGGAGGTGAGGGAAGAAATAGGAATAAGAGGGAGAAGAGGACGAGGAAGAAACAGAAGGACCGGGAGGAGGAGGAGGAGGAGGAGGAGGAGGAGGAGGAGGAGGAGGAGGAGGAGGAGGAGGAGGAGGAGGAGGAGGAGGAGGAGGAGAAGGAGGAGGAGGAGGAGGAATAGAAAAACAAATACAGAGAAGAAGACGGAAGAGAGAAGTGGGTAGAAAGAAGAGGAGGAAGAGTAGCAACAGACAGACAAACAGACAGATAGACAGAAAGAGAGACTGAGCCAAACAGACAGACATACAGACGGACCAACAGAGAGACAAACACAGAAACAAACGGACAAACACACAGACAAACAGAG
>NC_061837.1:3716865-3729365 GCF_019202785.1 Penaeus chinensis
GTAGTAGTAGTATTGTTATTACCATTATCATTATCATCATTATTATCAATATTATCATTATCATCATCATCATTATTGCTGTTGTTATTATTACCGTTGTTAGCATTGTGGTTGTTGTTGTTATCATCATTATTTTCATGATCATATTTATCATCATTATTTTTATTATCATGTTTTATCATCTCTAGTGTTATCATCATCTTTATTATCATTGTCACATTGTTGTTATTATTATCATCAATATCATTATTATCTTAACCATCATCATCATCACTACCTTTGCTGGTATTATTTGTATCATCATGTTTATCAACATCATTATGAATTACATAGATATTATTAGATCATAATTGTACATTACATTATATTAATCGTTTCAAATATATTCAAATGGCATTCTTCAGTATATATTACTGCACTCATGTTAATAGAATACATTAAATATAAATTTCTTATGTCTGGGTTTCGACCACTCAAGTCTGTCATATATCAAATATACTGTAATTATCTGTGTTGTCAGTGAATAAGGAAAATGTAATAAATGTAATTTATTACAGAGAGAGAGAAGGGGGGGGGGGGGGGGGGAGAGAGAGAGAGAGATGAGGGTACGGGGAGAGAGTGAGAGCGAAAGAAAGAGAGAGAGACAGAAAGTAATCTGATAAATATACACACAGATCAGAATTTGAAATAATTGAGAAAGAATGAGAGAGAGACCTTTAATGCATATACACATAGATCAGAATTTGAAATGATTGGAAAATAAACAGACAAACACATCGATCAGTTAGAAGACATATATACACGTGGCATTAAGAACAATATATAAACCAAAGATACATGAACCATCGATTTCGCTAATAAACGAAAAGCATATTCATGCAAACAAACACAAGGAAGAGAACAAGAAATTACAAATTACTTTCAAACACACCAATTAGCAAGAAAAAAAAAAGGACAATACATACAAACATACTGAAACATTAAAAAAAAAATACATACAAAAACACACACGACGCACGAAAAAAAAAAGCTCATGTCGATCTTAACAAACACACTGAAACAAGGGAACTGTAATTGCGCCTCACACGTCACAGATATTAAATGATAAAGAGAAAATGATAAAAGATAAGAAGAGTGTGACATTTATAAGTACGGTGACGTCACGAAATTGTGGTAATTGCTGTAAATAATTATGTAAACAAAGAGGGCTTTTGTTTCAATAATACAAACAGGCGAGAAGATGTACGTGTATACTGTTTATATACACGTATATAGATTTGTAAACTGGTTGAAAGATACATATGCTGTACATGTTGCAATTACAAACGTACACACGTGCACACAAACGCACACACATACACACACACACACACATACACACGCGCGCGTGCACACGCACGCACGCACGCACAGAGGAAAAAAGAAAAGTAAGAATGAAAAAAAGAAAAGACAGAACAGGGAAAGGAAAGGAAATTCCGATGTGAATGTTAAGCACCTAATCAAGCAAAACAAATTAAAGGAAACCGTTCATTAATCTACATATACACACACACACACGCACATACACACATACACACACACACACACGCATATATATATACATACATATATATATTAATATATATGTATATATATATATATATATATATATATATATATATAATCTACATACATACACAAACACACACACACACACACACACACATACACACACACACACACACACACACACACACACACACACACACACACACATATATATATATATATATATATATATATATATATATATATATATATATATATATTTATATAGACATATAGACATATATATATATATATATATATATATATATATATATGTATTTTTTTCTATTAATGTGGCATCATCCACTGAAACATCATTTACCATTTACGTAAATTCACTGGTCCAGTTAAGCTTTGAAAACACAAAACCTTTTACGATTATGTATGAACTCAATGCTATAAAATTGTTTTTGAAACACGGGATAATGAAATCCGTGTCAGGGATTCGGAATATGTGTATAAATAATTTTCTGCAACCTAAAAGTAAAAAGCATCGATATTTTTTTTTTCTAAAACAACATAATCTTCTATTTGTTTTACACGGACTGGGCAATAATTTTGTTGTTGTAATTTAGATTAATTCATTTGTTGAAATTTGGCCTTTAACATTCATTTCCGCTTTCTTTTCTTTTTTCTTTTTTTGTTTGTAATAATTTAGATTCCCTGATAATTAAACAAAATGATAATAATAGTTACAGTAATAATAATAATAACCATAATAATGATAATAATAATAATAACCATAATAATGATAATAATGATAATAATAATAATAATAATAATAATGATAATAATAATAATAATAATAATAATAATAATGATAATAATAATAATAATAATAATAATAATAATAATAATAATAATAATAATAATAATAATGATAATAATAATAATAATAATAATAATAATAATAATAATAATAATAATAATAATAATAATGATAATAATAATAATAATAATAATAATAATAATAATAATAATAATAATAATAATAATAATGATAATAATAATAATAATAATATTCATCATCATCAACATAATCATAATAATGATTATAGGGATAATAATAATAATAATGATAAAAATAATAATAATGACAATGATAATGATAATAATAATAATAATGATAATAATAATAATAATAATAACAATAATGATAATAATTATAATAACGATGATAATAATAGTGATAATAATGATAATAATGATTATAAAAATAATAATAATAATAATAATGATAATGATAATAATAATGAAAAAACAAATAAAAACAAACATTACAGGCCTGACCTCTGCAACACACTGCTATTCAAATATGGCAATAAATAATCTTCTAACTGATTGCAATGAGAACTCCCTGTCTTGATTTTGCTAAACGATTCCAGTGCAATTGCAGCGCCCTCCCTCTAGATATGTTTGCTAGCTGGAAATATTTCTGGTAACGAGAGTGTCTATATATTCCTAAGAGTTTTCATGAGTTTTGGTTAGACTTCAAAATCGTTTGATCTTTTCAATGTTGAAAGTTAGAACAAACTGACGATGTGCAGATGGTCTTGGATGGAAGTAAAGGATGGCATATAGTTCTTATTATATATATATATATATATATATATATATATATATATATATATATATACACATATATATGTGTGTGTGTGTGTGTGTGTGTGTGTGTGTGTGTGTGTGTGTGTGTGTGTCTGTGTGTGTGTGTGTGTGTGTGTGTGTGTAGACAGATAGATAGATATAGATATAGATAAATATATAGCTATAGATATATGTCTGTGTGTGTGCGTGTGTGTGCGTGTGTGTGTGTGTGTGTTTGTGTGTGTTTGTGTGCGTGTGTGTGTTTGAGCTTGTGTGTGTGTGTGTGTGTGTGTGTGTGTGTGTGCGCGCGCGTGTGTGTGTGTGTGTGTGAAAACAAAGCAACTAAGGAAACCGCAGCCTCTGCAGTTGCCCGTAATACTGCTGTACTTCATGACACAACTTCCAGATAACGAAGTGGTTGATGAAACAAGAGCAGCCATTAGTGGGTGATCAAGAAGCTAATGACAACGCTGCAAATATTGCCTTGCAAGTGAGAAACAGCATAGCAAAGGATGTGGTTCTAGAACGCACATCGTGAAATTCCCAAAATGTTGAAAATGTAATATTCTGTTCCTGAATTTATTTTCAACTATTATATCCACACAGTCATTACCGCATGTATTTTCATCCGGATAAAATTGAATTATTGAAAGAAAACTATTTTCTAAATGTTCAGTTATTTTCAGCATCCACTGATAGGATATTTTTACGGATTTATAACAATTACACTCATCACATTATTCGAATTAATCTACTGCCCATACAATCCATTTCTAAAATAGACCCTTAGACCGTAGGTGTTTCTGAATATAAAATTGTTACAATAAGGTTTAATTTACGTTATGTGCTGTTCACTGTTGTGTTTAGATTGTTCATGTACATTTTTATTTCATGGTAAATCTTGGTACACTGTACAGCAGTTAACCATGCTATCAATTTTCTTCCATTTTTGTATGATCATTATCATTATCATTGTTTTATTATTATAGTTATTATCATTATCATTATTATTATAATTATTATCATTATTACTAATATTATTATTGTTGTTGTTGTTGTTGTTTTTGTTATTATCAATATTGTTATTTTTGTTGTTGTTGTTATCATTGCTATCATTATTAGTATCATTAACATTATGATTATCATTATTATTATATATATTTTTTATCATTACTATTTTTTTATGAATTGTTTAGCATTATTATCATTATCATTATTATTATTATAATTATTGTTATCATCATCATCATCATCATCATTTTTATCATTATCATCATTATTAATATTATTGTTATTATTATTATCATCATCATCATCTTTATCATTATCATAATCATTATTAGCATTGTAAACATTATTATAATTTTCATCACTATTACTATTATCATTATCATTATCATCATCATCATGGTTGTTATTATTATTATCGATATTAATATTACTATTATTGTTTTTATCATTATTATCATCATCGTCATTATCATCAATATTACCATTACTGTTATTATTATAACTATTATATTATCATTATTATTGTCATCATTATTATTACTGCTATCATCATTATTATCATTATTAACAATACTATCATTATTATTATCATTATCAACAATATTATCATTATTATTATCATATCGTTATCACTATCATCATTGTTATTATCATCATTATAATCATCATTATAATTATCATTATTATCATCATTATAATTATCATTATTATCATCATTATAATTATCATTATCATTACTATTCTTATTATCATCATTATTAACAATACTATCATTATTATCATCATATCATTATCACAATTACCATTGTTCTTATTACCATCATTATATTTATCATTATCACTATTACCATTGTTCTTATTACCATCATTATATTTATCATTATCATCATCATAATCAAGTTACCATCTTCCGTTAAGTATCATCATCACGCTTTCCTTATATCATCACTATCACCCTCATTACGACCCCACGATGTTAATTAGATCTCGTCACTATCACCATTTGAATTTTTCACTATTTTGATATCCTAATTCTCTTAATTATATCATCATAATGCTCATTTTGATTATCACATTTTATCGTCATTATCGTCATTATCATCATCAACATCTTAATTGAGAAATGAAGGTGGGGTTTTACATCATAAAAAAGAGAAAACAAATCATATATGAAAATAATAATGATAATATTGGTAATAATGATAACAGTAATAACAATAACAATACTAATAATAATGATATTAATGATAATAATAATAGCAATAATTATAATAATTATAATAATAAGGATAATGATAATAAGAAAGAAAGAAAGAAAATAAAAATAAAAGTTTATTCTAACATTCTTAAATTGTTATCTGAGGAAAAGGGGAGGGGGGGGTAGTAACAGGCTGACCCCTCCCCACTCCCCCTCCACCTCTCCCCCTCACCCCTTCCCCAACCCCCACCCCCCTTTATACGCCCTTGCTTTCCTATAATTAGCAGAAAGGTGCGGTGTTCCTTCACGCACACATGCTCGAAAATTAAGCCTATAATTTGCTTGTATTTCTTAACGCAAGCAGAACAGGCACGGAAGTTCAAGTAGCTGCGGGGAACGTCTGGAATTTAAGGGTGATTTTCCCCGTTTTAATGCCTCTATATAGCGGGGTTTAGGTAAGGTCGTGACTGCGTGCTCGGGAAAGTTCATTGTGTCTGTGTGTGTAAGAGAGAGAGAGAGGGGGGGGGGGGGAGAAAGAGAGAGAGAGAGAGAGAAAAAGAGAGAGAGAGAGAGAGGGGGGGGGGAGGGGGGAGGAGGGACAGAGGGAAGAGGACAGAGAGAGACGGAAACAAAGAGGGAGGGAGGATGGGAGAAAGGGAGAGAGGGGGATGGAAAAGGAGAGAGAGAGAGGGAGGGAAGGAGGGAGAGTGGGAGAGGGAGAAGGAGGAGAAAGAGAAACAGAGAGGGAGACAGAAAGAGGGAGGAAGGGTGGGAATAAGGGAGAGATGGAGAAGGAAAAGGAGAGACAGAGAGAGAGAGGGGGAGGGAAGGAGGGAGAGAGGGAGAGGGAGAAGAAGGAGAAAGAGAAAAAGAGAGGGAGACAGAAAGACGGAGGAAGGGTGGGACTCAGGGAGAGATGGAGAAGGAAAAGGAGAGAGATAGAGAGGGGGGGGGGAGGGAAGGAGGGAGAGAGGGAGAAGAAGGCGAGAAAGAGAGAAGAAGAGAGAGTGGGGGGGTAGATGTATGGGTGTGTGTATGCGTGTGTTTGATTGAGAAAGAAAAAAGAGAGACAGATAGACAGACATAAATATAGAACATGTTTGTTTGTGTGTGAATGTGTATGAGAAGGAGGGAGAGAGAGAGAGGGAGGGGGGGACAGAGACAGAGAGACAGAAAGACAGAGAGAGAAAAAAACAGAGACAGGGGAAAAAAAAAAATAAGAAAGAGAAAAGGAAAATATATTTGCATAAGCGTGCGTGCGTGTGTCTAGAACATGACACAATCGCATCAAACTCACTCTCACTACTACCCCCCCCCCCCAAAAAAAAAAAAAGGGAGGGGTAAATAAGAATAAAGCGCGGTGCCTAGCCTGTTGTGCCTCATGTCCTGTTTCACAATATAATTGAAAATACGTCGTTATTTTCAAATTTAATTTTCGGGACTTTTTTTTCTCTCTTTTTTTTTGTGTGTTTCATTCTCTTCTGTTCTTATTATTTTCTGGAATAAGGGCAAAGTGTCATAGGTTTGGGGTAATTCTTAATTAAAGAAAAACAAGAAAGGAGTTAGTCATCATAATCACTATCATTACTATTATTCTTATCATTATACTTATTATCATTATTATTATAATTATTATTGTTATTATTATTATTATTATTATTATTATTATTATTATTATTTTTATTATTATTATTATCATCATTATCTTTATTAATATTATCATTGTTACTACTATTATTATCATTACTATTAATTCATTATCATTATCAGTATAGTTATCATTATTATTATTATTATCATTATTATTATTCCTATTATTATCCTTATTTTTATCATTATTATCATCATCATTATCCTTATTATTATCCTTATTATTATCATTATCATATTGTAGGCGCAAGCTATAGGCATCCTTATAGTTCCTCTGAATCTTTTGATTATATTGAAAAAGTTTTAGAGAACTGTCACTTTAAAGGAAACCTCTTTTCATCCTGGGGGACCTAAATGATGATTTAAATAAGCCTAATGCAAAGTTATTTAATTATTCTCCATACAAACATCATCCCATGTCATGTTGCCGATCACGAACTCATAATGGTGACGCTTAATGTAAAGAAAGCCAACCACGAAATCATTATTAGTAAACTAATAAATCACAAAATCGATACAAATTGGTTCAGAAGTTATCTAAGTAAAAGAACCCAATCAGTCAAAATTCACGAAAATATATCAACAAAACAGATATTATCGTTCCACAAGAATCTGCATTAGGCCCGATCCTGTTTACAATATTCGTAAATGACTCATCACCCATAGACTAAAATTGCCCCTTCTTGTTCAGTACGCTTATGATTCACACACGTTTCCAGACTGATTCTGTAAACAACTCGGGGGAACTAATAGAAAAGACCCAGAAGACATTGGCACAAGTAAAAGGATACTTTGACACAAAAGGCCTCAAGATAAATCAAAATAAAACATAATGTATTTCATAGGTAGTCGTCAAAATTCCAGTAAACACCACCATCAAATTTGAAGACAGCTACAGAACACCGAGCACTTCCGTAAAAGACCGAGGCGTACATGTTGACAGATCCATGACATTTGAGAACTATGTTAACAACACCCATAGGGAAGTAATGGGCACATTTATTTACCTAAGCCACATAAAAAACAAGATCCCTGTTTTAACTAGGCTATCCGTTTTACAAACACTGGTTCTCACTATAATGAATTATTGCTCAAACATCTGGGGCACAGCAACAAAGAAAGCTCAAATTCAGAAAATTAAAAATAACAAAACTTTGCTGCGAGAGTAGCACTTGGTAACGCAAATAAATACGACTGCATTATCCCACACCTAAGCCGACTAAGTTGGCTAAAAGTACAAAACAAATGCAATTATAATACTTTCACTAATTCACAAAATAATTCAAGGTTTTTTTTTTCAAAGTGGTTATCAACCTTCTAGCACAACCCTTCCAATGCAGACATAGGGACACGGCAGATACTAACACGTAAACCCTTGATGTGGAACCAATTACCTAGTAATATAAAAATATGAAAAAACTCTAATACATTCAGAAAGAAATTAAAGGAATATATCTTAAATCACCAATGGCATCAGGTTTCAAAACATAAGAGGCAAGACTTATATGTACTAGTATTAATTATATGTAGTTAGAATAACCATTGTACCTAGTGGAATAAAGCATTTTGAATCTGAATTTGACCATCATTATTGATGTTGTTATTATCATCCTTATTACTATTACTATTATCATTATTATCATCCTTATTTTCATTATCATTATCCTTATTATCATTATTATTGTCCTTATTATCACTAGTATTATCCTTATTGTCATTATTATTATTATCATCATTATTATCAACATTATCATTATCATCATCATTATGATTTTTAATATTATCATCAACATCATCATCATTAATGTTATTTTTATTATCACTATTATTATTATTATTATTATCACTATTATTATTATTATTATTATTATTATTATTATTATTATTATTATTGTCATCATTAGTAGTAGTAATAGTAGCAGTAGTATCATTATCATTATCATTATTATTATCATCATCATCATTATCATCATCATTATCACCATTATTATTATCATTATCATCATGATTGCTACCATCATTATTATTATTATTACCAATCTCATCACCATCATCATTATCATTACATCCAAGTCAACTATGGTGTTCCTGAATGCTATAACAATAATCGCAAATGCATCGTTTGTTATAAGGAAGCAGTTGTTAATAATTCCTTATGATATAATATGCACTCTCAATTTTGCAGAAGTTCTTGATGTGTTGATCTCGACTATTGGAGAATGGCGGAATTATTAGCTTCTCTTCTGCCTGTCTGTCTGTTTATCTCTATTTCTTTCTTTCTTTTTTCTTTCTTTCTTTCTTTCTCTCTCTCTCGCTCTCTCTCTCTCTCTCTCTCTCTCTCTCTCTCTCTCTCTCTCTCTCTCTCTCTCTCTCTCTCTCTCTCTCTCTCCCTCTCTCTCTTTCTCTCTCTCTCTCTTTCTCTCTCTTTCTCTATGTATCTCTCTCTCTGGATCATAATTCAGAAAGAAAAATTCCAATAAAAATCATATATATATATTTTTTTTTCGAACGAATTGCAAAGGCCAGTTTCTCCCCATCTTTCACTATTCATTTGCTCCCTTGCAATATGCTGAAGAATGTAATGAATTCTTTATGCAACAAATCAATGCCTTCTTGACCAAGAAATTTACAAATGGTTATCCGATTATGCAACTGGAAAATGCACGCGTATGTTTCATCTTTACAAAAGAATATAGTGATTTTATAGTGATTTGAATATAGTGTTATTATCATCCCAAGAAATGTGTTAAAAATCGATAATATTTCCAAGATGCGGATGAATTGATAATCTCAAAACATTTTTTTAATTTGATTCCATTTGTTACAATAGATATTCTTGGCGTGACATAGTGTCTGTTTTATTTTGCTTCTAAGTTATCCCCTGATGGATTTTAATAATGAAAATAGAATTAATGATAATGATACTAATGTGAGTGATTTTAATGATGTTCCTAATAACAATATCAAGAGTGATAATCGCAAATAATAACAATAACAATAATAATGACAATGATAATATTATTAGTAATGATAATATTATTAGTAATGATAATAACGATGGTTACAATAATATTGATTATAATAATGATGACGATAATGATAATAATGATGGTTACAATAATATTGATTATAATAATGATGATGATAATGATAATGATAATAATGAAAATAGAAAATAAAAAACAATAATAATAACAATAATGATAATAATGATAATTATCATAATAGTAAAAATGAGAAGAAGAAGAATTATGAAAATAATAATGATGATAATAATAACAAATAAAATAATGACTAACAATAGGATTCTATTGCTAACAACTTTGTAATGCCCCTCCACCCCCTCCTCTTTGTTGCAATGCCCCTCTACCCCCTCCCTCTTTGTTGCAATGCCCCTCCACCCTCTCCCTCTCTGTTGCTATGCCCCTCCACCCCCTCCCTCTTTGTTGCAATGCCCCTCTACCCCCTCCCTCTTTGTTGTAATGCCCCTCCACCCCCTCCCTCTTTGTTGCAATGCATCTCCACCTCCTCCCTCTTTGTTGCAATGCCCTCCACCCCCTTCCACTTTGTTGCAATGCCCCTCCACCCCCTCCCTCTTTGTTGCAATGCCCTCCACCACCTCCCTCTTTGTTGCAATGCCCCTCCACCCCCTCCCTCTTTGTTGCAATGCCCTCCACCACCTCCCTCTTTGTTGCAATGCCCTCCACCACCTCCCTCTTTGTTGCAATGCCCTCCACCCCCTCCCTCTTTGTTGCAATGCCCCTCCACCACCTCCCTCTTTGTTGCTATGCCCTCCATCCCCTTCCTCTTTGTTGCAATGCCCTCCACCCCCTCCCTCTTTGTTGCAATGCCCTCCACCCCCTCCCTCTTTGTTGCAATGCCCTCCACCACCTCCCTCTTTGTTGCTATGCCCTCCATCCCCTCCCTCTTTGTTGCAATGCCCCTCCACCCCCTCCCTCTTAGTTGCTATGCCCCTCCATCCCCTCCCTCTCTGTTGCTATGCCCTCCACCCCCTCCCTCTTTGTTGCAATGCCCTCCACCCCCTCCCTCTCTGTTGCTATGCCCTCCACCCCCTCCCTCTTTGTTGCAATGCCCTCCACCCCCTCCCTCTTTGTTGCAATGCCCTCCACCCCCTCCCTCTTTGTTGCAATGACCCTCCACCCCCTCCCTCTTTGTTGCTATGCCCTCCACCCCCTCCCTCTCTGTTGCTATGCTCTCCACCCCCTCCCTCTTTGTTGCTATGCCCTCCACCCCCTCCCTCTTTGTTGCAATGACCCTCCACCCCCTCCCTCTTTGTTGCTATGCCCCTCCACCCCCTCCCTCTTTGTTGCAATGCCCCTCCACCCCCTCCTCTTTGTTGCTATGCCCTCCACCCCCCTCCCTCTTTGTTGCTATGCCCTCCACCCCCCTCCCTCTTTGTTGCTATGCCCTCCACCCCCTCCCTCTTTGTTGCAATGACCCTCCACCCCCTCCCTCTTTGTTGCAATGACCCTCCACCCCCTCCCTCTTTGTTGCTATGCCCTCCACCCCCTCCCTCTTTGTTGCTATGCCCTCCACCCCCTCCCTCTTTGTTGCAATGCCCCTCCACCCCCTCCTCTTTGTTGCTATGCCCTCCACCCCCTCCCTCTTTGTTGCTATGCCCTCCACCCCCTCCCTCTTTGTTGCTATGCCCTCCACCCCCTCCCTCTCTGTTGCTATGCCCTCCACCCCCTCCCTCTTTGTTGCTATGCCCTCCACCCCCTCCCTCTTTGTTGCAATGACCCTCCACCCCCCTCCCTCTTTGTTGCTATGCCCTCCACCCCCTCCCTCTTTGTTGCTATGCCCTCCACCCCCTCCCTCTTTGTTGCAATGCCCCTCCACCCCCTCCTCTTTGTTGCTATGCCCTCCACCCCCTCCCTCTTTGTTGCTATGCCCTCCACCCCCTCCCTCTTTGTTGCTATGCCCTCCACCCCCTCCCTCTCTGTTGCTATGCCCTCCACCCCCTCCCTCTTTGTTGCTATGCCCTCCACCCCCTCCCTCTTTGTTGCAATGACCCTCCACCCCCTCCCTCTTTGTTGCTATGCCCTCCACCCCCTCCCTCTTTGTTGCAATGCCCTCCACCCCCTCCCTCTTTGTTGCAATGCCCCTCCACCCCCTCCCTCTTTGTTGCAATGCCCTCCACCCCCTCCCTCTTTGTTGCAATGCCCCTCCACCCCCTCCTCTTTGTTGCTATGCCCTCCACCCCCTCCCTCTTTGTTGCTATGCCCTCCACCCCCTCCCTCTTTGTTGCTATGCCCTCCACCCCCTCCCTCTCTGTTGCTATGCCCTCCACCCCCTCCCTCTTTGTTGCTATGCCCTCCACCCCCTCCCTCTTTGTTGCAATGACCCTCCACCCCCTCCCTCTTTGTTGCAATGACCCTCCACCCCCTCCCTCTTTGTTGCAATGACCCTCCACCCCCTCCCTCTTTGTTGCAATGCCCTCCCCCCCCTC
>NC_061837.1:3739365-3741865 GCF_019202785.1 Penaeus chinensis
ATGTGTGTATGTATGTATACATGCGTGTATGTATGCATGCGGGTACGTATGCATGTGTGTATGTATGTATGTGGAAGTATGTATGTATGTATATATGCATGTGTGTACGTAGTATGTATTTATGTATGTATGTATGTATGTATGTTTGTATGTACGTATGTATGTATGTATTTATATATACATGTGTGTATGTATGTATGTATACATGTGTGTATGTATGCATGTCTGTACGTATGTATGTGTATGTATGCATGCGTGTATGTATGCGTGTGGGTACGTATGCGTGTATTTATGTATGTATGTGTTTCATTCCCTTCTCTTATTCTGCCTCTTCTTTCGGCCTGCACTTTTCTCACCGTTTCAGAATAAGAAACAGAATCACTTTATAAAGGAAAACGCACCACCTGTTTCCCGGTATCCCCCCTCCCCCCCCCCCCCCATCACCCTTACCCTCACCTCCACCCCACCCTCCCCCAACCCTCCCTCATCCTCCACCTCCCCCCTACCATACCCCCCATCCCCTACCCATTACCAACCCCCTTCATCCCTCTCCCTCACCCCTCCCCCCCATTTTTCGAGGTCACGTGACAATAGATTATACTGAGGGATTACGTGATTTTTTTTTTTCCGTGTTATCATAATTATTTTTTTTTTTATCATTTTCTTTTCTTCTTCTTTTTATTCATTTTCAATTAATGCGGATTTATTTGTCCCTTTTTATCGTCATCATTCCCTTTCGTGAGTGAGGGTGAGGGAGAGAGAAGGGTGAGGGAGAAAGAAGGGTGAGGGAGAAAGAAGGGTGAGGGAGAAAGAAGGGTGAGGGAGAAAGAAGGGTGAGAGAGAAAGAAGGGTGAGGGAGAAAGAAGGGTGAGGGAGAAAGAAGGGTGAGGGAGAAAGAAGGGTGAGGGAGAAAGAAGAGTGAGGGAGAAAGAAGGGTGAGGGAGAAAGAAAGGTGAGGGAGAAAGAAGGGTGAGGGAGAAAGAAGGGTGAGGGAGAAAGAAGGGTGAGGGAGAAAGAAGGGTGAGGGAGAAAGAAGAGTGAGGGAGAAAGAAGAGTGAGGGAGAAAGAAGGGTGAGGGAGAAAGAAGAGTGAGGGAGAAAGAAGAGTGAGGGAGAAAGAAGAGTGAGGGAGAAAGAAGAGTGAGGGAGAAAGAAGAGTAAGGGAGAAAGAAGAGTGAGGGAGAAAGAAGAGTGAGGGAGAAAGAAGAGTGAGGGAGAAAGAAGAGTGAGGGAGAAAAAAGAGTGAGGGAGAAAGAAGAGTGAGGGAGAAAGAAGGGTGAGGGAGAAAGAAGGGTGAGGGAGAAAGAAGGGTGAGGGAGAAAGAAGGGTGAGGGAGAAAGAAGGGTGAGGGAGAAAGAAGGGTGAGGGAGAAAGAAGGGTGAGGGAGAAAGAAGGGTGAGGGAGAAAGAAGGGTGAGGGAGAAAGAAGAGTGAGGGAGAAAGAAGAGTGAGGGAGAAAGAAGGGTGAGGGAGAAAGAAGAGTGAGGGAGAAAGAAGAGTGAGGGAGAAAGAAGAGTGAGGGAGAAAGAAGAGTGAGGGAGAAAGAAGGGTGAGGGAGAAAGAAGAGTGAGGGAGAAAGAAGAGTGAGGGAGAAAGAAGAGTGAGGGAGAAAGAAGAGTGAGGGAGAAAGAAGGGTGAGGGAGAAAGAAGAGTGAGGGAGAAAGAAGGGTGAGGGAGAAAGAAGAGTGAGGGAGAAAGAAGAGTGAGGGAGAAAGAAGAGTGAGGGAGAAAGAAGAGTGAGGGAGAAAGAAGAGTGAGGGAGAAAGAAGAGTGAGGGAGAAAGAAGAGTGAGGGAGAAAGAAGAGTGAGGGAGAAAGAAGAGTGAGGGAGAAAGAAGAGTGAGGGAGAAAGAAGAGTGAGGGAGAAAGAAGAGTGAGGGAGAAAGAAGAGTGAGGGAGAAAGAAGAGTGAGGGAGAAAAAAGAGTGAGGGAGAAAGAAGAGTGAGGGAGAAAGAAGAGTGAGGGAGAAAGAAGAGTGAGGGAGAAAGAAGGGTGAGGGAGAAAGAAGAGTGAGGGAGAAGGAGGAATTGCGATAACCAGCGACCACTTCGAGAGAATATAAGCTTAAACCGTATCAGGTTGTCTGGTGAAAGCTTGGCAGCGGTATCTCTTTCTTTCTCTTTCTCTCTTTCTCTTTCTCTCTCTTTCTCTCTCTTTCTTTCTCTCTCTCTCTCTTTCTCTTTCTCTCTCTTTCTCTTTCTCTCTCTTTCTCTCTCTCTCTCTCTCTTTCTCTCTCTTTCTCTCTCTTTCTCTCTCTTTTTATCTCTCTTTCTCTCTCTTTCTCTTTCTCTCTCTTTCTCTCTTTCTCTCTCGTTCTCTCTTTCTCTCTCTTTCTCTCTTTCTCTCTCTTTCTCTCTTTCTCTCTCTTTCTCTCTCTTTTTATCTCTCTTTCTCTCTCTTTCTCTCTCTTTCTTTCTCTTTCTATCTCTTTCTTTCTCTTTCTCTCTCTTTCTCTTTCTCTCTCTTTCTCTCTCTTTCTCTCTCTTTCTCTTTCTCTGTCTTT
>NC_061837.1:3751865-3753933 GCF_019202785.1 Penaeus chinensis
AGGAAAGGGGAAAGAAAAATGAAGGGGAGAGGGGGAAAAAAGGGGAAGATATAAAGGAAGAAGGGGAAAGGGGAAGGAGGAAGGAAAGAGGGGATAAAATAAGAAGATAAAGCCGAAAAGAAGAAGAAATAAAGGAAAGGGAAGATGGCGTGTTTGTGTGTGTGTGTATGTGTTTGTTTGATGTGTGTGGGTGTGTGCGCGTCTGTATGTATATGTGCATGTATTTGTATGTATGTGTGCATGTGTACGTGTTTGTGTGTGCGTGTATTTATGTGTGTGTGTGCTTATAGACTGTCAGGGATCTTTTCAAAATCGTCCGATATATCCCTGAGAATCCATAGAAAAATAAAACAAAAAAATTCAAATAAAACTGAAAAGGTTTGTATCTCTCAAATATATATATAAGATACTTTTCCTTTGCCTTTTTTGGAACATAAATATGATATTGACAGGTCATCTTCACATACTGCCAGTCAATTTGTGGACTTCAATGAATAATCTGAAGCATTTAAATTATAAATTTAGTGTTTGAATATCTGTTTTAGGTTTATATTGTTTATATATTGCTATGTGATATATTGTATTATATTGTTTTATATTCTGTTAGTTGCATCCCCCCCTCTCTATCTATCTATCTATCTCTCCGTCTCTTCATTCTCATCATCCTTACTTCTCTTCTTCTTCTTCTCTCGTCTCTCAGCTCGCTCTCTCGCTCTCTCTCTCTCTCTCCTCTCTCCTCTCCTACCTATCCTCTTCTCTGCTTCATCATCTTCTCTCAGTTTTCTACCGAGCATCGCCCCCCCCCCTCCCATTTTCTCTCTTATTAGCGTTACTATTGAAATTATCATCATTATCAATAACACCATATCAAATATCATCATCGTCGATCGTTCCCCCCTACTCGCTCTCCCTTCCCCTAACCACCTTCCCCATCCCTCTCCCCCTCTCTCCTGCTCTCCCCCTCTCTCCTCACCTCTCCCCCCTTATTCCTTCACCCTCACCCTCATTCTACCCCCTTTTTCTTTTCCTCTAACCCTCCTCCCCCCATCCCCTCTCCCCATCCCCCTCACGCCTACCCACTAATTCCCCTACCCCTTCCCCCCTCCCCACCATCTCTACAGCCAAATTACCCCCTCAACTTCCCCCCTCACTCCTACAGCCTAATTCCTCCACCCCCCTTTCTCCCCCCTCACCCTCACCCTCGAATCCCTAACCCCCCCTTCCCCTTCTCCCCCTCCTCGTCCCCCCTTCACCCTCCCCCTCCTCTCACACCCTCCCCTCCCCTTCCCCCTCAACCCCAAACTCTTAATTCCCCCACCCCCCATTCCCCCTCTCAACCCCCCCCCCCGGCCTCTCCCCTCGCGTGAAAGTCTATCGCGCTCATTGAATATTTCACCCCCAGCATGATCGACCGGCGGAGGAGGAGGAGAAGTCAGGGCCGTTAATTCATTCACTAAAGCGGATATTTACCTTCGGATGATTCTGATTCTCCGGATGGTCTCTTTCTCCTATTTTCCTTTCCATCCCCTCCCTCCCCCCACCCCCCTTTTTTCTCTACTAGTTTGAATTTTGAAGGTCCTTCTTTCTATATCAACTCTAACTTGTGCATCTTAGGCGAGTGTCATCTCATCTCCATTGCATTTTCTATCTTGCTCTATCTCTGACCTCATTACGCCTTTTCCCTCTATCTTGTTCTATTTTGACTCTGACTTCACTTTCTTTACTCCCTCCTCCCCTCTATCTTGCTCTATATTAACTCTATTCTCACCTCACCCCCTCTTCCCCCCCTCTATCTTTGACCAACTTGCTCTGTCTTGTATTATCTTGATATATCTTGTACTATCTTGATATATCTTGTACTATCTTGATATATCTTGTACTATCTTGATATATCTTGCACTATCTTGATATATCTTGTACTATCTTGATATATCGTGCACTATCTTGATATATCTTGTACTATCTTGATATATCTTGTACTATCTTGATATATCTTGTACTATCTTGATATATCTTGTACTATCTTGATATATCTTGCACTAACATGATATATCATGCACTATACTGA
>NC_061837.1:3771533-3786533 GCF_019202785.1 Penaeus chinensis
TCTCTCTGTCTCTCCATCTCTCCATCTCTCCATCTCTCCATCTCTCCATCTCTCTATCTCTCTATCTCTCTATCTCTCTATCTCTCTATCTCTCTGTCTCTCCGTCTCTCCGTCTCTCCATCTCTCCATCTCTCCATCTCTCCATCTCTCCATCTCTCCATCTCTCCATCTCTCCATCTCTCTATCTCTCTATCTCTCTATCTCTCTATCTCTCTATCTCTCTATCTCTCTGTCTCTCTGTCTCTCTGTCTCTCTGTCTCTCTGTCTCTCTGTCTCTCTGTCTCTCCATCTCTCCATCTCTCCATCTCTCCATCTCTCCATCTCTCCATCTCTCTATCTCTCTATCTCTCTATCTCTCTATCTCTCTATCTCTCTGTCTCTCTGTCTCTCTGTATCTCTGTCTCTCTGTCTCTCTACAGATTTTAAACGAAATAAACAGAAAAAGTCTCAAAACAGGACTCAAAATAAACAGGATTAAAAGTAATGTTCAGTGCACATGTACCAATACGTGTCATTATGATAGAAAATGAAAGTTTAGATGAAGTGGAGAAGTGTAGATATTTGGGGCAGAAGCTAAATTAACTAAAGCTCACACGCACCCACACAAATTGTGACAGATTCGTGGATTTCTGAATTTCAATAAGAGGCCTAATTATTCTTTTTGTTTTTCTTCTTCCTAATATTATTATTATTATCATCATCATTATCATTATTATCATTCTCCTTTTTCTTCTCCCTTTCATTCTTCTTCATTTCGCTTACGTGATGCAGTTTCTGTTTCTGTTGACGAACTTAAAGCCTCTTGTGTTAGTTGATGTGTTAGCTTTATCACAGGTTAGTTTCTCGTCTTCCATTGGCTATTTAGGGAGTTGTAGTGTCGTGACCTATTTAAATTAATATTTTGTCTGTTTTGTCTCGTACTTCGCGAAGACGAATATATTTAACTATCTGTCTGTGTCTACCTATTTCTCTTACTCTGTAATTCTCTCTCTATTTATTTATCTATTTGTTTATCTATCTATCTATTTCTCTCTCTCTCTCTCTCTCTCTCTCTCTCTCTCTCTCTCTCTCTCTCTCTCTCTCTCTCTCTCTCTCTCTCTCTCTCTCTCTCTCTCTCTTTCTCTCGCTTTCTCTCTCTTTCTCTCTCTTTCTCTCTCTTTCTCTCTCTTTCTCTCTCTCTCTCTATTTATCTAGCTGTCTATGCGTCTGTTAGAAATCCGGTTTCAAATATGTATTTCATTACATATCTTTAGGCAAACTATTATTATAGCCAACAATTTCCACTAAAATTATCGAAGGGGTGAGAGTTGAAATTTTGTTCGCCCGAAGTTCAATAGATGGCGTGAATCATAGAAAATGGAAATGACGCTTCTATTTAGTTCTCTTGTTGTTCAGTAGATAGCGTGTGTGTGGCACGGGAGTGAATCATAGAAAATGGGAACGACGCTTCTATTTAGTTCCCGTGCTGTTCAATAGATGGCGTGCGTGTGGCACGGGAGTGAATCATAGAAAATGGAAACGACGCTTCTATTTAGTTCCCGTGCTGTTCAATAGATGGCGTGCGTGTGGCACGGGAGTGAATCATAGAAAATGGAAACGACGCTTATACTTAGGTCCCGTGCTGTTCAATAGATGGCGTGCGTGTGGCACGGGAGTGAATCATAGAAAATGGAAACGACGTTTCTATTTAGTTCCCGTGCTGTTCAATAGATGGCGTGCATGTGGCATGGGAGTAAATCATAGAAAATGGGAATGACGCTTCTATTTAGTTCTCTCGTTGTTCAGTAGATGGCGTACGTGTGGCACGGGAGTGAATCATAGAAAATGGGAACGAAGCTTCTATTTAGTTCTCTCGTTGTTCAGTAGATGGCGTACGTGTGGCACGGGAGTGAATCATAGAAAATGGGAACGACGCTTCTATTTAGTTCCCGTGCTGTTCAATAGATGGCGTGGGTGTGGCACGGGGGTGAATCATAGAAAATGGGAACGGAGCTTCTATTAGTTCTCTCGTTGTTCAGTAGATGGCGTACGTGTAGCACGGGAGTGAATCATAGAAAATGGGAACGACGCTTCTATTTAGTTCCCGTGCTGTTCAATAGATGGCGTGCGTGTGGCACGGGAGTGAATCATAGAAAATGGGAACGAAGCTTCTATTAGTTCTCTCGTTGTTCAATAAATGGCGTACGTGTAGCACGGGTGTGAATCATAGAAAATGGGAACGACGCCTCTATTTAGTTCTCTCGTTGTTCAATAGATGGCGTACGTGTATCACGGGAGTGGATCATAGAAAATGGGAATGAAGGTTTTATATTTCTCTCTTTCTGTCTATGGCTTTGTTTCTCTGGTACTCTTTCTCTTACCTTTTGTGTAAGTGTCTGTCCGTCTGTTTGTCTGTTTCTGTATCTATTTGTCTGTTTGTCTGCTTGTCTATGAATGTTTTATCTTTTTTTCTATCTCTATCTATGTCAGTGTCTCTCTATCTATCTTTATCTACCCATTTATCTACCAGTCTCTCTCTCTCTCTCTCTCTCCCTCCTTCACTCTATATATCTCTATCAATCTATCGATTATCTATCTATGCCTCTCTTTCTATCCATCTATCTATCTGTATATTTATCTATCTATTAATCTCTGCTTCTCTCTTTCTCTCTCTCTCTCCCTCCCTCCCTCCCTCCCTCCCTCCCTCCCTCCCTCCCTCCCTCCCTCCTTCCTTCCTTCCTTCACTCTATATATCTATCAATATATCGGTTTATCTATCTATGCCTCTATCTATCTATCTATCTCTGTTTGTCCCTCTCTCTCTCTCACTCACACACACGCACAAACACACATCATACATGTATATATATAAAATACGACTGCCGCGATGGGCCAGTGGTTCGAACACTGGACTCCGACCCTCATGGTCCCGAGTTCAGTTCCCCGTCACGGCGCTCGTAAAAACGCCTGCGCTCCGACTGTTGGGCGCGAGCCCGATCCCACGGCGAGAAAACAACATATCGCCTTGAGAAGTCAGGTGTCGTAGGGGAAGTCGCCGCCGCGGCACACTTGTCAGTGCGCCGAACCGCGGTTGATTAGGAAGGGCATCAAATCAGGCAAAAGGTGAGACTGCCAAATAACCTCTCAAATGATGAATTGATTTCCTGCAGTGGAATAAATGGCTGTTGAAAAAAATATATATATGTTTTTACATATTATATAGATATATTATATATACATATTACATATACATATATAAACATATCATATATACATATATATACTTATATATACATAATTATTTATTTACACATGTATATGTGTATATTTTTGCATGTATATATGTATATATATGTATGTATATACATGTTAATACATATATATAATTCATGTATATAAATGTATATACATGTATATACATATATATATATATATATATATATACATGTATATATATGTTTATATATATAAACATATATGTGTAAATGCATATGCATATGTAAATATATATGTATATATATACCTAATAATGTATATATATATGTGTGTATCATCATCATCAAGGGGCTAACACCGACGGGGGCGCATGGCCGCATGCACCCTTCACTTCCAGCCACGAGGGTCCTTCATGGCGAGTCCTCCGGCAGGCCCTCGGCCTATCTCTAACTCCTCATGACAGGTCTGGTCGAGCTGCCCAAGCCATGACCTCCTAAGTCGCCTCACGGGCCTCCTCCACCTTGGATTGTCTTGCAGAGAGACAACCTGATGGGCAGGGTCATCCACAGGGAAACGAGCTAGGTGCCCAAATAGCCTGAGTTGGCGATCCCGGATTATGCAAGTAACAGGTCCCATGCCAATTTCACGGTGTAGCCGTCGGCTGGACACGGTCTTGCCAACTGTACCCCATGATCCGGCGAAGAGATTTGTTACAAAAGGCAACAAAGCGAGACACTAGATACATAGGCTTGCTATAAGGCTAATAATCCGTGTCGGAAATCCCCCAAGTCTCTTCCATAGCGATTCCCGATGTACCGAGTCAAACACCTTCTTGAAGTCGATGTAGGCTGCAAGCAACCCACAACTGAACTCATTAGGGTGTTCCACAATTACTCGAAGTGCTAGGATACAGTCTATTGTGAACTTGCCAGGAATGAATCCAGACAGCTCTGGTCTCTGGTGACTTAGCAGGTGGTCACGGGTCTGTTTCAAAAGAATGTGGGCGAAAACCTTGCCTAGTATACTGAGCAGTGTAGTGCCACAGTAGTTTGTGTAGTCCCATCAATCCCCTTTCCATTTCCAGAGAAGGATGACCACTCTCCTCAACAGGTCAGGGGAATGGAACCAGACTGCATGCAAGCCCAGTGCCATAGGTTCATTCCCAGCTTTTAGCAGTTCAGCAGTGATATTACAAATGTCTGCAGCTTTCCCACTCTTCAGCTTAGAAATCGCCATCCTAACCTCAGTTAGGGAAGGAGGTTCTTTGCTGATGGGTGGGACTGGGACAGGTATTATGATACACATAAATATACATATATGTATATATATATATATATATGTGTGTATGTATATATATATGTATACATTTAATATGTATATATACATATATATAATATGTATATGTACATATATATGTAATTTGGATATATATAGATATTTATAATATAGACTGCTAGATAAATAGATTGATAGATAGATAGAGAGAGAGAGACAGAGAGAGAGAGAGAGAGGGAAAGAGAGAAAGAGAGAGAGAGAGAGAAAAGGGGAGGGAGTATATATATATACTGATGGATAGAGATGAAAATAATTAAATATATATATATATATTATATGTATATAGAGAGAGAGGGAGGGAAAAAAAGATGGAGGTAGATAAAGATAGAAAGATAAAACATTCATAGACAAACAGACAAATAGATATAGAAATAGACAAACAGACGGACAGACACATATTTATAGAGATGCATAGAGAAAACGAAAACGTAAGAGAAAAGTACTGGAGAAACAAAGCTATAGAGAGAAATATAGAACCTTCATTCATATTTTCTATGATTCACTCCCGTGCCACACGCACGCCATCTATTGAACATTACGGGAACTATATAGAAGCATTGTTCGCATTTTCTATGATTCACTCCCGTGCCACACGCACGCCATCTATTGAACATTACGGGAACTATATAGAAGTGTTGTTCCCATTTTCTATGATTCACTCCCGTGTCACACGCACGCCATCTATTGAACAGTGCGGGAACTGAATAGAAGCGTCGTTCCCATTTTCTATGATTCACTCTCGTGCCACACGCACGCCATCTATTGAATATTACGGGAACTATATAGAAGCGTTGTTCGCATTTTCTATGATTCACTCCCGTGCCACACGCACGCCATCTATTGAACAGCACGGGAACTAAACAGATGCGTCGTTCCCATTTTCTATGATTCACTCCCGTGCCACACGCACGCCATCTATTGAACAGCACGAGAACTAAATAGAAGCGGCGTTCCCACTTTCTATGATTCACTCCCGTGCCACACACACGCCATCTATTGAACATTACGGGAACTATATAGAAGCGTTGTTCGCATTTTCTATGATTCACTCCCGTGCCACACGCACGCCATCTATTGAACATTACGGGAACTATATAGAAGTGTTGTTCCCATTTTCTATGATTCACTCCCGTGTCACACGCACGCCATCTATTGAACAGTGCGGGAACTGAATAGAAGCGTCGTTCCCATTTTCTATGATTCACTCTCGTGCCACACGCACGCCATCTATTGAACAGTACGGGAACTAAATAGAAGTGTCGTTCCCATTTTCTATGATTCATACCCGTGCCACACATACACCATCTACTGAACAACGAGAGAACTAAATAGAAGCTTCGTTCCCATTTTCTATGATTCACTCCCGTGCCACATGCACGCCATCTATTGAACAGTATGGAAACTATATAGTAGCGTTGTTCCCATTTTCTATAATTCACTCCCGTGTCACACGCACGCCATCTATTGAACGGCACGGGAACTAAACAGATGCGTCGTTCCCATTTTCTATGATTCATACCCGTGCCACACGCACGCCATCTATTGAACAGCACGGGAACTAAACAGAAGCGTCGTTCCCATTTTCTATGATTCACTCCCGTGCCACACACACTATCTACTGAACAACGAGAGAACTAAATAGAAGCGTCGTTCCCATTTTCTATGATTCACTCCTGTGCCACACGCACGCCATCTATTGAACAGCACGGGAACTAAACAGAAGCGTCGTTCCCATTTTCTATGATTCACTCCCGTGCCACACACACTATCTACTGAACAACGAGAGAACTAAATAGAAGCGTCGTTCCCATTTTCTATGATTCCCTCCCGCGCCACACGTACGCCATCTATTGAACAACGGGCGAACAAAATTTCAAATCTTACCCCTTCCCACTCGTTCGATAACTTTAGTGGAAATTGTTGGCTATTACAATAGTTTGCCTAGAGATATGTAATGAAATATATATTTGTAACCTGCTTTGTAACAGATGCATACACAGCTAGATAAATAGATAGATAGATAGATAGATAAATAAATAGAGAGAGAGAGAGATATATAGATAAATAGATAGATAGATATACAGATAGATAGATAAATAGATAGATAGAGAGAGAATTACAGAGTTAGAGAAATAGGTAGACACACAGACAGATAGTTAAATATATTCGTCTTCGTGAAGTACGAGACAAAACAGACAAAATACTTATGTATTTTTTTCTGTTTATTTCTTTTAAAATCGGTTAAAAAAAAAAAAAAAAAAAAAAAAAAAAAAAACATCTTTAACTTGAATGAAAGAAAGAAAAATACTGTCAAGACATGCTGTCAGTTATTTCGGAGAGGTTTTATAATCATCACGTAAACCTTTCTTAATCTTAATCTTAATTGTTTAATCGTATCAGTTCCTCCTTTTTGAAAACATTTGATAAAACATTACATTTTATATAGTATTAATTCATTAAAATATATATATACACATTTTATATACATATATATATGTATGTATGTATACATTTCTGTGTTTTCGTGCATGTGCATATAATATGTGTATACACACACACACGCACAAGCACACCCACACGCACAGACACACACACACACACACACACACACATATATATATACTTACAGTTATCAGGAAACATACATATACATATATATACATATATAGAGAGGTATAGATGCAGATTTATACACTCACAAACACACTTCGCTCAGTTTCACGAGAACTGCTTGAATGTCATGAAAATCGATTCGAAACGACCCCTTTTTATCACGGAAAGGCACTTTTGAACTTCAAGAAAGGCGTCAATAATACAAGCACTCTGGTATGAAAGGAAGGCGGTTTGGGAGAATATACTATGATGTCAGGAATTGACTTCTGGGGCGCTATAAAGCAGAGAAAGTGACTTCAAGGAAAAATGTGATATTGATGTGGAGGAAGATTTATGATGTGGGAGAGATTGGGAGGAAAAGTTATGTTAGAAAATTGGCTTTTTTATGAACGCTGAGTTGATAGAAGGGTGACTGGTATGAAGTCTAATGTCAGAAAAGTTAATTTGTTGAGCAGTATGATGTCAGGAAAGTGACGCGCGGAAACAGTGATGTCAAAAGATGATGTCAAATTATAAAGGATGCAGTTTGAAGGTAGAAAGCAACTTATAGGAACAATGTTGTTGAAGCGATATCAAAAATGATTTCGAAGAATACGGTGATGATAGCAGACAGAAACATTTTTTTTTTATATATATATATATATATATATATATATATGCGTGTATATATATATATATATATATATATATACAAATAAATATATATATGTATATATATATGCGTATATATATATACATATGTATATATATATATATATATATATATATATATAAATATATATATATATATATATATATATATAAACGACGCTTCTATTTAGTTCCCGTGCTGTTCAATAGATGGCGTGCGTGTGGCACGGGAGTGAATCATAGAAAATGGAAACGACGTTTCTATTTAGTTCCCGTGCTGTTCAATAGATGGCGTGCATGTGGCATGGGAGTAAATCATAGAAAATGGGAATGACGCTTCTATTTAGTTCTCTCGTTGTTCAGTAGATGGCGTACGTGTGGCACGGGAGTGAATCATAGAAAATGGGAACGAAGCTTCTATTTAGTTCTCTCGTTGTTCAGTAGATGGCGTACGTGTGGCACGGGAGTGAATCATAGAAAATGGGAACGACGCTTCTATTTAGTTCCCGTGCTGTTCAATAGATGGCGTGGGTGTGGCACGGGGGTGAATCATAGAAAATGGGAACGGAGCTTCTATTAGTTCTCTCGTTGTTCAGTAGATGGCGTACGTGTAGCACGGGAGTGAATCATAGAAAATGGGAACGACGCTTCTATTTAGTTCCCGTGCTGTTCAATAGATGGCGTGCGTGTGGCACGGGAGTGAATCATAGAAAATGGGAACGAAGCTTCTATTAGTTCTCTCGTTGTTCAATAAATGGCGTACGTGTAGCACGGGTGTGAATCATAGAAAATGGGAACGACGCCTCTATTTAGTTCTCTCGTTGTTCAATAGATGGCGTACGTGTATCACGGGAGTGGATCATAGAAAATGGGAATGAAGGTTTTATATTTCTCTCTTTCTGTCTATGGCTTTGTTTCTCTGGTACTCTTTCTCTTACCTTTTGTGTAAGTGTCTGTCCGTCTGTTTGTCTGTTTCTGTATCTATTTGTCTGTTTGTCTGCTTGTCTATGAATGTTTTATCTTTTTTTCTATCTCTATCTATGTCAGTGTCTCTCTATCTATCTTTATCTACCCATTTATCTACCAGTCTCTCTCTCTCTCTCTCTCTCCCTCCTTCACTCTATATATCTCTATCAATCTATCGATTATCTATCTATGCCTCTCTTTCTATCCATCTATCTATCTGTATATTTATCTATCTATTAATCTCTGCTTCTCTCTTTCTCTCTCTCTCTCCCTCCCTCCCTCCCTCCCTCCCTCCCTCCCTCCCTCCCTCCCTCCTTCCTTCCTTCCTTCACTCTATATATCTATCAATATATCGGTTTATCTATCTATGCCTCTATCTATCTATCTATCTATCTCTGTTTGTCCCTCTCTCTCTCTCACTCACACACACGCACAAACACACATCATACATGTATATATATAAAATACGACTGCCGCGATGGGCCAGTGGTTCGAACACTGGACTCCGACCCTCATGGTCCCGAGTTCAGTTCCCCGTCACGGCGCTCGTAAAAACGCCTGCGCTCCGACTGTTGGGCGCGAGCCCGATCCCACGGCGAGAAAACAACATATCGCCTTGAGAAGTCAGGTGTCGTAGGGGAAGTCGCCGCCGCGGCACACTTGTCAGTGCGCCGAACCGCGGTTGATTAGGAAGGGCATCAAATCAGGCAAAAGGTGAGACTGCCAAATAACCTCTCAAATGATGAATTGATTTCCTGCAGTGGAATAAATGGCTGTTGAAAAAAATATATATATGTTTTTACATATTATATAGATATATTATATATACATATTACATATACATATATAAACATATCATATATACATATATATACTTATATATACATAATTATTTATTTACACATGTATATGTGTATATTTTTGCATGTATATATGTATATATATGTTTGTATATACATGTTAATACATATATATAATTCATGTATATAAATGTATATACATGTATATACATATATATATATATATATATATATACATGTATATATATGTTTATATATATAAACATATATGTGTAAATGCATATGCATATGTAAATATATATGTATATATATACCTAATAATGTATATATATATGTGTGTATCATCATCATCAAGGGGCTAACACCGACGGGGGCGCATGGCCGCATGCACCCTTCACTTCCAGCCACGAGGGTCCTTCATGGCGAGTCCTCCGGCAGGCCCTCGGCCTATCTCTAACTCCTCATGACAGGTCTGGTCGAGCTGCCCAAGCCATGACCTCCTAAGTCGCCTCACGGGCCTCCTCCACCTTGGATTGTCTTGCAGAGAGACAACCTGATGGGCAGGGTCATCCACAGGGAAACGAGCTAGGTGCCCAAATAGCCTGAGTTGGCGATCCCGGATTATGCAAGTAACAGGTCCCATGCCAATTTCACGGTGTAGCCGTCGGCTGGACACGGTCTTGCCAACTGTACCCCATGATCCGGCGAAGAGATTTGTTACAAAAGGCAACAAAGCGAGACACTAGATACATAGGCTTGCTATAAGGCTAATAATCCGTGTCGGAAATCCCCCAAGTCTCTTCCATAGCGATTCCCGATGTACCGAGTCAAACACCTTCTTGAAGTCGATGTAGGCTGCAAGCAACCCACAACTGAACTCATTAGGGTGTTCCACAATTACTCGAAGTGCTAGGATACAGTCTATTGTGAACTTGCCAGGAATGAATCCAGACAGCTCTGGTCTCTGGTGACTTAGCAGGTGGTCACGGGTCTGTTTCAAAAGAATGTGGGCGAAAACCTTGCCTAGTATACTGAGCAGTGTAGTGCCACAGTAGTTTGTGTAGTCCCATCAATCCCCTTTCCATTTCCAGAGAAGGATGACCACTCTCCTCAACAGGTCAGGGGAATGGAACCAGACTGCATGCAAGCCCAGTGCCATAGGTTCATTCCCAGCTTTTAGCAGTTCAGCAGTGATATTACAAATGTCTGCAGCTTTCCCACTCTTCAGCTTAGAAATCGCCATCCTAACCTCAGTTAGGGAAGGAGGTTCTTTGCTGATGGGTGGGACTGGGACAGGTATTATGATACACATAAATATACATATATGTATATATATATATATATATATATATATATATATATGTGTGTATGTATATATATATGTATACATTTAATATGTATATATACATATATATAATATGTATATGTACATATATATGTAATTTGGATATATATAGATATTTATAATATAGACTGCTAGATAAATAGATTGATAGATAGATAGAGAGAGAGAGACAGAGAGAGAGAGAGAGAGGGAAAGAGAGAAAGAGAGAGAGAGAGAGAAAAGGGGAGGGAGTATATATATATACTGATGGATAGAGATGAAAATAATTAAATATATATATATATATTATATGTATATAGAGAGAGAGGGAGGGAAAAAAAGATGGAGGTAGATAAAGATAGAAAGATAAAACATTCATAGACAAACAGACAAATAGATATAGAAATAGACAAACAGACGGACAGACACATATTTATAGAGATGCATAGAGAAAACGAAAACGTAAGAGAAAAGTACTGGAGAAACAAAGCTATAGAGAGAAATATAGAACCTTCATTCATATTTTCTATGATTCACTCCCGTGCCACACGCACGCCATCTATTGAACATTACGGGAACTATATAGAAGCATTGTTCGCATTTTCTATGATTCACTCCCGTGCCACACGCACGCCATCTATTGAACATTACGGGAACTATATAGAAGTGTTGTTCCCATTTTCTATGATTCACTCCCGTGTCACACGCACGCCATCTATTGAACAGTGCGGGAACTGAATAGAAGCGTCGTTCCCATTTTCTATGATTCACTCTCGTGCCACACGCACGCCATCTATTGAATATTACGGGAACTATATAGAAGCGTTGTTCGCATTTTCTATGATTCACTCCCGTGCCACACGCACGCCATCTATTGAACAGCACGGGAACTAAACAGATGCGTCGTTCCCATTTTCTATGATTCACTCCCGTGCCACACGCACGCCATCTATTGAACAGCACGAGAACTAAATAGAAGCGGCGTTCCCACTTTCTATGATTCACTCCCGTGCCACACACACGCCATCTATTGAACATTACGGGAACTATATAGAAGCGTTGTTCGCATTTTCTATGATTCACTCCCGTGCCACACGCACGCCATCTATTGAACATTACGGGAACTATATAGAAGTGTTGTTCCCATTTTCTATGATTCACTCCCGTGTCACACGCACGCCATCTATTGAACAGTGCGGGAACTGAATAGAAGCGTCGTTCCCATTTTCTATGATTCACTCTCGTGCCACACGCACGCCATCTATTGAACAGTACGGGAACTAAATAGAAGTGTCGTTCCCATTTTCTATGATTCATACCCGTGCCACACATACACCATCTACTGAACAACGAGAGAACTAAATAGAAGCTTCGTTCCCATTTTCTATGATTCACTCCCGTGCCACATGCACGCCATCTATTGAACAGTATGGAAACTATATAGTAGCGTTGTTCCCATTTTCTATAATTCACTCCCGTGTCACACGCACGCCATCTATTGAACGGCACGGGAACTAAACAGATGCGTCGTTCCCATTTTCTATGATTCATACCCGTGCCACACGCACGCCATCTATTGAACAGCACGGGAACTAAACAGAAGCGTCGTTCCCATTTTCTATGATTCACTCCCGTGCCACACACACTATCTACTGAACAACGAGAGAACTAAATAGAAGCGTCGTTCCCATTTTCTATGATTCACTCCTGTGCCACACGCACGCCATCTATTGAACAGCACGGGAACTAAACAGAAGCGTCGTTCCCATTTTCTATGATTCACTCCCGTGCCACACACACTATCTACTGAACAACGAGAGAACTAAATAGAAGCGTCGTTCCCATTTTCTATGATTCCCTCCCGCGCCACACGTACGCCATCTATTGAACAACGGGCGAACAAAATTTCAAATCTTACCCCTTCCCACTCGTTCGATAACTTTAGTGGAAATTGTTGGCTATTACAATAGTTTGCCTAGAGATATGTAATGAAATATATATTTGTAACCTGCTTTGTAACAGATGCATACACAGCTAGATAAATAGATAGATAGATAGATAGATAAATAAATAGAGAGAGAGAGAGATATATAGATAAATAGATAGATAGATATACAGATAGATAGATAAATAGATAGATAGAGAGAGAATTACAGAGTTAGAGAAATAGGTAGACACACAGACAGATAGTTAAATATATTCGTCTTCGTGAAGTACGAGACAAAACAGACAAAATACTTATGTATTTTTTTCTGTTTATTTCTTTTAAAATCGGTTAAAAAAAAAAAAAAAAAAAAAAAAAAAAAAAACATCTTTAACTTGAATGAAAGAAAGAAAAATACTGTCAAGACATGCTGTCAGTTATTTCGGAGAGGTTTTATAATCATCACGTAAACCTTTCTTAATCTTAATCTTAATTGTTTAATCGTATCAGTTCCTCCTTTTTGAAAACATTTGATAAAACATTACATTTTATATAGTATTAATTCATTAAAATATATATATACACATTTTATATACATATATATATGTATGTATGTATACATTTCTGTGTTTTCGTGCATGTGCATATAATATGTGTATACACACACACACGCACAAGCACACCCACACGCACAGACACACACACACACACACACACACACATATATATATACTTACAGTTATCAGGAAACATACATATACATATATATACATATATAGAGAGGTATAGATGCAGATTTATACACTCACAAACACACTTCGCTCAGTTTCACGAGAACTGCTTGAATGTCATGAAAATCGATTCGAAACGACCCCTTTTTATCACGGAAAGGCACTTTTGAACTTCAAGAAAGGCGTCAATAATACAAGCACTCTGGTATGAAAGGAAGGCGGTTTGGGAGAATATACTATGATGTCAGGAATTGACTTCTGGGGCGCTATAAAGCAGAGAAAGTGACTTCAAGGAAAAATGTGATATTGATGTGGAGGAAGATTTATGATGTGGGAGAGATGTGGAGGAAAAGTTATGTTAGAAAATTGGCTTTTTTATGAACGCTGAGTTGATAGAAGGGTGACTGGTATGAAGTCTAATGTCAGAAAAGTTAATTTGTTGAGCAGTATGATGTCAGGAAAGTGACGCGCGGAAACAGTGATGTCAAAAGATGATGTCAAATTATAAAGGATGCAGTTTGAAGGTAGAAAGCAACTTATAGGAACAATGTTGTTGAAGCGATATCAAAAATGATTTCGAAGAATACGGTGATGATAGCAGACAGAAACATTTTTTTTTTTTTTTTTTGTAAAAGGTTCACATATTATAGTAGTATATCATGCACTAATATTCTTTACCAGTCTTGTATCTGTATGTACCTATCAGTGATAGCGTGATTAATATAATATGTTGGTAGTTATGTAAACAAAATATTAACTTCTTATATATTCAATTAAATATTTAAAACGACTAACGTGGACTTTCTTCACCAAAGAAAACCTGACTTTCTTGACTTATTAGGGGAAACTATACAATTCTAAGATTAACACATATACTGGATTGGATGGATTCCATAGTGGCCTTTATACCATTTGAAATTAATACAAAGAAATATGTAAGCTACCACGAAAGAATGAGCATAATGGTAAGACTTTTTTTCTTCTTCTTTTCTTACTTTCTGTGAGAGAACCGTTCACAATAATGTTCTCTGAATGTCACGGGGAAGAGACATCACTTTCCATTGACATTACAATGACATTATCTTCTTATTCACCGCTGATAGGACGGAAGCCAATCTGGAAAATTAAAGCTTTATGTAAAGTGACCGTAAATGAAGCACGACTGGGGAATGGCGGGCAAATGTCAACTCTATGGAATCTTTCGTTTTCATATTTCAACAGGACGGGAGGAATAGGATAGGAGAGGTCACGCGATCTGAGAAAGGAAAAGATAATAGGAGAAAAAGAAACAAGCTAAAAGAAAGACAATATATATGAAAACAGAAAATACACACACACACAATTTAGATATACATATACATATATATATATATATATATATATATATATATATATATATATATATATATATATATATATAAATATATATATATATATATATATATATACATATATATATATATATATATATATATATATATA
>NC_061837.1:3789033-3801533 GCF_019202785.1 Penaeus chinensis
ATGTATATATATGTATGTATATATATGTATGTATATATATGTATGTATATATATGTATGTATATATATGTATGTATATATATGTATGTATATATATGTATGTATATATATGTATGTATATATATGTATGTATATATATGTATGTATATATATGTATGTATATATATGTATGTATATATATGTATGTATATATATGTATGTATATATATGTATGTATATATATGTATGTATATATATGTATGTATATATATGTATGTATATATATGTATGTATATATATGTATGTATATATATGTATGTATATATATGTATGTATATATATGTATGTATATATATGTATGTATATATATGTATGTATATATATGTATGTATATATATGTATGTATATATATGTATGTATATATATGTATGTATATATATGTATGTATATATATGTATGTATATATATGTATGTATATATATGTATGTATATATATGTATGTATATATATGTATGTATATATATGTATGTATATATATGTATGTATATATATGTATGTATATATATGTATGTATATATATGTATGTATATATATGTATGTATATATATGTATGTATATATATGTATGTATATATATGTATGTATATATATGTATGTATATATATGTATGTATATATATGTATGTATATATATGTATGTATATATATGTATGTATATATATGTATGTATATATATGTATGTATATATATGTATGTATATATATGTATGTATATATATGTATGTATATATATGTATGTATATATATGTATGTATATATATGTATGTATATATATGTATGTATATATATGTATGTATATATATGTATGTATATATATGTATGTATATATATGTATGTATATATATGTATGTATATATATGTATGTATATATATGTATGTATATATATGTATGTATATATATGTATGTATATATATGTATGTATATATATGTATGTATATATATGTATGTATATATATGTATGTATATATATGTATGTATATATATGTATGTATATATATGTATGTATATATATGTATGTATATATATGTATGTATATATATGTATGTATATATATGTATGTATATATATGTATGTATATATATGTATGTATATATATGTATGTATATATATGTATGTATATATATGTATGTATATATATGTATGTATATATATGTATGTATATATATGTATGTATATATATGTATGTATATATATGTATGTATATATATGTATGTATATATATGTATGTATATATATGTATGTATATATATGTATGTATATATATGTATGTATATATATGTATGTATATATATGTATGTATATATATGTATGTATATATATGTATGTATATATATGTATGTATATATATGTATGTATATATATGTATGTATATATATGTATGTATATATATGTATGTATATATATGTATGTATATATATGTATGTATATATATGTATGTATATATATGTATGTATATATATGTATGTATATATATGTATGTATATATATGTATGTATATATATGTATGTATATATATGTATGTATATATATGTATGTATATATATGTATGTATATATATGTATGTATATATATGTATGTATATATATGTATGTATATATATGTATGTATATATATGTATGTATATATATGTATGTATATATATGTATGTATATATATGTATGTATATATATGTATGTATATATATGTATGTATATATATGTATGTATATATATGTATGTATATATATGTATGTATATATATGTATGTATATATATGTATGTATATATATGTATGTATATATATGTATGTATATATATGTATGTATATATATGTATGTATATATATGTATGTATATATATGTATGTATATATATGTATGTATATATATGTATGTATATATATGTATGTATATATATGTATGTATATATATGTATGTATATATATGTATGTATATATATGTATGTATATATATGTATGTATATATATGTATGTATATATATGTATGTATATATATGTATGTATATATATGTATGTATATATATGTATGTATATATATGTATGTATATATATGTATGTATATATATGTATGTATATATATGTATGTATATATATGTATGTATATATATGTATGTATATATATGTATGTATATATATGTATGTATATATATGTATGTATATATATGTATGTATATATATGTATGTATATATATGTATGTATATATATGTATGTATATATATGTATGTATATATATGTATGTATATATATGTATGTATATATATGTATGTATATATATGTATGTATATATATGTATGTATATATATGTATGTATATATATGTATGTATATATATGTATGTATATATATGTATGTATATATATGTATGTATATATATGTATGTATATATATGTATGTATATATATGTATGTATATATATGTATGTATATATATGTATGTATATATATGTATGTATATATATGTATGTATATATATGTATGTATATATATGTATGTATATATATGTATGTATATATATGTATGTATATATATGTATGTATATATATGTATGTATATATATGTATGTATATATATGTATGTATATATATGTATGTATATATATGTATGTATATATATGTATGTATATATATGTATGTATATATATGTATGTATATATATGTATGTATATATATGTATGTATATATATGTATGTATATATATGTATGTATATATATGTATGTATATATATGTATGTATATATATGTATGTATATATATGTATGTATATATATGTATGTATATATATGTATGTATATATATGTATGTATATATATGTATGTATATATATGTATGTATATATATGTATGTATATATATGTATGTATATATATGTATGTATATATATGTATGTATATATATGTATGTATATATATGTATGTATATATATGTATGTATATATATGTATGTATATATATGTATGTATATATATGTATGTATATATATGTATGTATATATATGTATGTATATATATGTATGTATATATATGTATGTATATATATGTATGTATATATATGTATGTATATATATGTATGTATATATATGTATGTATATATATGTATGTATATATATGTATGTATATATATGTATGTATATATATGTATGTATATATATGTATGTATATATATGTATGTATATATATGTATGTATATATATGTATGTATATATATGTATGTATATATATGTATGTATATATATGTATGTATATATATGTATGTATATATATGTATGTATATATATGTATGTATATATATGTATGTATATATATGTATGTATATATATGTATGTATATATATGTATGTATATATATGTATGTATATATATGTATGTATATATATGTATGTATATATATGTATGTATATATATGTATGTATATATATGTATGTATATATATGTATGTATATATATGTATGTATATATATGTATGTATATATATGTATGTATATATATGTATGTATATATATGTATGTATATATATGTATGTATATATATGTATGTATATATATGTATGTATATATATGTATGTATATATATGTATGTATATATATGTATGTATATATATGTATGTATATATATGTATGTATATATATGTATGTATATATATGTATGTATATATATGTATGTATATATATGTATGTATATATATGTATGTATATATATGTATGTATATATATGTATGTATATATATGTATGTATATATATGTATGTATATATATGTATGTATATATATGTATGTATATATATGTATGTATATATATGTATGTATATATATGTATGTATATATATGTATGTATATATATGTATGTATATATATGTATGTATATATATGTATGTATATATATGTATGTATATATATGTATGTATATATATGTATGTATATATATGTATGTATATATATGTATGTATATATATGTATGTATATATATGTATGTATATATATGTATGTATATATATGTATGTATATATATGTATGTATATATATGTATGTATATATATGTATGTATATATATGTATGTATATATATGTATGTATATATATGTATGTATATATATGTATGTATATATATGTATGTATATATATGTATGTATATATATGTATGTATATATATGTATGTATATATATGTATGTATATATATGTATGTATATATATGTATGTATATATATGTATGTATATATATGTATGTATATATATGTATGTATATATATGTATGTATATATATGTATGTATATATATGTATGTATATATATGTATGTATATATATGTATGTATATATATGTATGTATATATATGTATGTATATATATGTATGTATATATATGTATGTATATATATGTATGTATATATATGTATGTATATATATGTATGTATATATATGTATGTATATATATGTATGTATATATATGTATGTATATATATGTATGTATATATATGTATGTATATATATGTATGTATATATATGTATGTATATATATGTATGTATATATATGTATGTATATATATGTATGTATATATATGTATGTATATATATGTATGTATATATATGTATGTATATATATGTATGTATATATATGTATGTATATATATGTATGTATATATATGTATGTATATATATGTATGTATATATATGTATGTATATATATGTATGTATATATATGTATGTATATATATGTATGTATATATATGTATGTATATATATGTATGTATATATATGTATGTATATATATGTATGTATATATATGTATGTATATATATGTATGTATATATATGTATGTATATATATGTATGTATATATATGTATGTATATATATGTATGTATATATATGTATGTATATATATGTATGTATATATATGTATGTATATATATGTATGTATATATATGTATGTATATATATGTATGTATATATATGTATGTATATATATGTATGTATATATATGTATGTATATATATGTATGTATATATATGTATGTATATATATGTATGTATATATATGTATGTATATATATGTATGTATATATATGTATGTATATATATGTATGTATATATATGTATGTATATATATGTATGTATATATATGTATGTATATATATGTATGTATATATATGTATGTATATATATGTATGTATATATATGTATGTATATATATGTATGTATATATATGTATGTATATATATGTATGTATATATATGTATGTATATATATGTATGTATATATATGTATGTATATATATGTATGTATATATATGTATGTATATATATGTATGTATATATATGTATGTATATATATGTATGTATATATATGTATGTATATATATGTATGTATATATATGTATGTATATATATGTATGTATATATATGTATGTATATATATGTATGTATATATATGTATGTATATATATGTATGTATATATATGTATGTATATATATGTATGTATATATATGTATGTATATATATGTATGTATATATATGTATGTATATATATGTATGTATATATATGTATGTATATATATGTATGTATATATATGTATGTATATATATGTATGTATATATATGTATGTATATATATGTATGTATATATATGTATGTATATATATGTATGTATATATATGTATGTATATATATGTATGTATATATATGTATGTATATATATGTATGTATATATATGTATGTATATATATGTATGTATATATATGTATGTATATATATGTATGTATATATATGTATGTATATATATGTATGTATATATATGTATGTATATATATGTATGTATATATATGTATGTATATATATGTATGTATATATATGTATGTATATATATGTATGTATATATATGTATGTATATATATGTATGTATATATATGTATGTATATATATGTATGTATATATATGTATGTATATATATGTATGTATATATATGTATGTATATATATGTATGTATATATATGTATGTATATATATGTATGTATATATATGTATGTATATATATGTATGTATATATATGTATGTATATATATGTATGTATATATATGTATGTATATATATGTATGTATATATATGTATGTATATATATGTATGTATATATATGTATGTATATATATGTATGTATATATATGTATGTATATATATGTATGTATATATATGTATGTATATATATGTATGTATATATATGTATGTATATATATGTATGTATATATATGTATGTATATATATGTATGTATATATATGTATGTATATATATGTATGTATATATATGTATGTATATATATGTATGTATATATATGTATGTATATATATGTATGTATATATATGTATGTATATATATGTATGTATATATATGTATGTATATATATGTATGTATATATATGTATGTATATATATGTATGTATATATATGTATGTATATATATGTATGTATATATATGTATGTATATATATGTATGTATATATATGTATGTATATATATGTATGTATATATATGTATGTATATATATGTATGTATATATATGTATGTATATATATGTATGTATATATATGTATGTATATATATGTATGTATATATATGTATGTATATATATGTATGTATATATATGTATGTATATATATGTATGTATATATATGTATGTATATATATGTATGTATATATATGTATGTATATATATGTATGTATATATATGTATGTATATATATGTATGTATATATATGTATGTATATATATGTATGTATATATATGTATGTATATATATGTATGTATATATATGTATGTATATATATGTATGTATATATATGTATGTATATATATGTATGTATATATATGTATGTATATATATGTATGTATATATATGTATGTATATATATGTATGTATATATATGTATGTATATATATGTATGTATATATATGTATGTATATATATGTATGTATATATATGTATGTATATATATGTATGTATATATATGTATGTATATATATGTATGTATATATATGTATGTATATATATGTATGTATATATATGTATGTATATATATGTATGTATATATATGTATGTATATATATGTATGTATATATATGTATGTATATATATGTATGTATATATATGTATGTATATATATGTATGTATATATATGTATGTATATATATGTATGTATATATATGTATGTATATATATGTATGTATATATATGTATGTATATATATGTATGTATATATATGTATGTATATATATGTATGTATATATATGTATGTATATATATGTATGTATATATATGTATGTATATATATGTATGTATATATATGTATGTATATATATGTATGTATATATATGTATGTATATATATGTATGTATATATATGTATGTATATATATGTATGTATATATATGTATGTATATATATGTATGTATATATATGTATGTATATATATGTATGTATATATATGTATGTATATATATGTATGTATATATATGTATGTATATATATGTATGTATATATATGTATGTATATATATGTATGTATATATATGTATGTATATATATGTATGTATATATATGTATGTATATATATGTATGTATATATATGTATGTATATATATGTATGTATATATATGTATGTATATATATGTATGTATATATATGTATGTATATATATGTATGTATATATATGTATGTATATATATGTATGTATATATATGTATGTATATATATGTATGTATATATATGTATGTATATATATGTATGTATATATATGTATGTATATATATGTATGTATATATATGTATGTATATATATGTATGTATATATATGTATGTATATATATGTATGTATATATATGTATGTATATATATGTATGTATATATATGTATGTATATATATGTATGTATATATATGTATGTATATATATGTATGTATATATATGTATGTATATATATGTATGTATATATATGTATGTATATATATGTATGTATATATATGTATGTATATATATGTATGTATATATATGTATGTATATATATGTATGTATATATATGTATGTATATATATGTATGTATATATATGTATGTATATATATGTATGTATATATATGTATGTATATATATGTATGTATATATATGTATGTATATATATGTATGTATATATATGTATGTATATATATGTATGTATATATATGTATGTATATATATGTATGTATATATATGTATGTATATATATGTATGTATATATATGTATGTATATATATGTATGTATATATATGTATGTATATATATGTATGTATATATATGTATGTATATATATGTATGTATATATATGTATGTATATATATGTATGTATATATATGTATGTATATATATGTATGTATATATATGTATGTATATATATGTATGTATATATATGTATGTATATATATGTATGTATATATATGTATGTATATATATGTATGTATATATATGTATGTATATATATGTATGTATATATATGTATGTATATATATGTATGTATATATATGTATGTATATATATGTATGTATATATATGTATGTATATATATGTATGTATATATATGTATGTATATATATGTATGTATATATATGTATGTATATATATGTATGTATATATATGTATGTATATATATGTATGTATATATATGTATGTATATATATGTATGTATATATATGTATGTATATATATGTATGTATATATATGTATGTATATATATGTATGTATATATATGTATGTATATATATGTATGTATATATATGTATGTATATATATGTATGTATATATATGTATGTATATATATGTATGTATATATATGTATGTATATATATGTATGTATATATATGTATGTATATATATGTATGTATATATATGTATGTATATATATGTATGTATATATATGTATGTATATATATGTATGTATATATATGTATGTATATATATGTATGTATATATATGTATGTATATATATGTATGTATATATATGTATGTATATATATGTATGTATATATATGTATGTATATATATGTATGTATATATATGTATGTATATATATGTATGTATATATATGTATGTATATATATGTATGTATATATATGTATGTATATATATGTATGTATATATATGTATGTATATATATGTATGTATATATATGTATGTATATATATGTATGTATATATATGTATGTATATATATGTATGTATATATATGTATGTATATATATGTATGTATATATATGTATGTATATATATGTATGTATATATATGTATGTATATATATGTATGTATATATATGTATGTATATATATGTATGTATATATATGTATGTATATATATGTATGTATATATATGTATGTATATATATGTATGTATATATATGTATGTATATATATGTATGTATATATATGTATGTATATATATGTATGTATATATATGTATGTATATATATGTATGTATATATATGTATGTATATATATGTATGTATATATATGTATGTATATATATGTATGTATATATATGTATGTATATATATGTATGTATATATATGTATGTATATATATGTATGTATATATATGTATGTATATATATGTATGTATATATATGTATGTATATATATGTATGTATATATATGTATGTATATATATGTATGTATATATATGTATGTATATATATGTATGTATATATATGTATGTATATATATGTATGTATATATATGTATGTATATATATGTATGTATATATATGTATGTATATATATGTATGTATATATATGTATGTATATATATGTATGTATATATATGTATGTATATATATGTATGTATATATATGTATGTATATATATGTATGTATATATATGTATGTATATATATGTATGTATATATATGTATGTATATATATGTATGTATATATATGTATGTATATATATGTATGTATATATATGTATGTATATATATGTATGTATATATATGTATGTATATATATGTATGTATATATATGTATGTATATATATGTATGTATATATATGTATGTATATATATGTATGTATATATATGTATGTATATATATGTATGTATATATATGTATGTATATATATGTATGTATATATATGTATGTATATATATGTATGTATATATATGTATGTATATATATGTATGTATATATATGTATGTATATATATGTATGTATATATATGTATGTATATATATGTATGTATATATATGTATGTATATATATGTATGTATATATATGTATGTATATATATGTATGTATATATATGTATGTATATATATGTATGTATATATATGTATGTATATATATGTATGTATATATATGTATGTATATATATGTATGTATATATATGTATGTATATATATGTATGTATATATATGTATGTATATATATGTATGTATATATATGTATGTATATATATGTATGTATATATATGTATGTATATATATGTATGTATATATATGTATGTATATATATGTATGTATATATATGTATGTATATATATGTATGTATATATATGTATGTATATATATGTATGTATATATATGTATGTATATATATGTATGTATATATATGTATGTATATATATGTATGTATATATATGTATGTATATATATGTATGTATATATATGTATGTATATATATGTATGTATATATATGTATGTATATATATGTATGTATATATATGTATGTATATATATGTATGTATATATATGTATGTATATATATGTATGTATATATATGTATGTATATATATGTATGTATATATATGTATGTATATATATGTATGTATATATATGTATGTATATATATGTATGTATATATATGTATGTATATATATGTATGTATATATATGTATGTATATATATGTATGTATATATATGTATGTATATATATGTATGTATATATATGTATGTATATATATGTATGTATATATATGTATGTATATATATGTATGTATATATATGTATGTATATATATGTATGTATATATATGTATGTATATATATGTATGTATATATATGTATGTATATATATGTATGTATATATATGTATGTATATATATGTATGTATATATATGTATGTATATATATGTATGTATATATATGTATGTATATATATGTATGTATATATATGTATGTATATATATGTATGTATATATATGTATGTATATATATGTATGTATATATATGTATGTATATATATGTATGTATATATATGTATGTATATATATGTATGTATATATATGTATGTATATATATGTATGTATATATATGTATGTATATATATGTATGTATATATATGTATGTATATATATGTATGTATATATATGTATGTATATATATGTATGTATATATATGTATGTATATATATGTATGTATATATATGTATGTATATATATGTATGTATATATATGTATGTATATATATGTATGTATATATATGTATGTATATATATGTATGTATATATATGTATGTATATATATGTATGTATATATATGTATGTATATATATGTATGTATATATATGTATGTATATATATGTATGTATATATATGTATGTATATATATGTATGTATATATATGTATGTATATATATGTATGTATATATATGTATGTATATATATGTATGTATATATATGTATGTATATATATGTATGTATATATATGTATGTATATATATGTATGTATATATATGTATGTATATATATGTATGTATATATATGTATGTATATATATGTATGTATATATATGTATGTATATATATGTATGTATATATATGTATGTATATATATGTATGTATATATATGTATGTATATATATGTATGTATATATATGTATGTATATATATGTATGTATATATATGTATGTATATATATGTATGTATATATATGTATGTATATATATGTATGTATATATATGTATGTATATATATGTATGTATATATATGTATGTATATATATGTATGTATATATATGTATGTATATATATGTATGTATATATATGTATGTATATATATGTATGTATATATATGTATGTATATATATGTATGTATATATATGTATGTATATATATGTATGTATATATATGTATGTATATATATGTATGTATATATATGTATGTATATATATGTATGTATATATATGTATGTATATATATGTATGTATATATATGTATGTATATATATGTATGTATATATATGTATGTATATATATGTATGTATATATATGTATGTATATATATGTATGTATATATATGTATGTATATATATGTATGTATATATATGTATGTATATATATGTATGTATATATATGTATGTATATATATGTATGTATATATATGTATGTATATATATGTATGTATATATATGTATGTATATATATGTATGTATATATATGTATGTATATATATGTATGTATATATATGTATGTATATATATGTATGTATATATAT
>NC_061837.1:3821533-3824033 GCF_019202785.1 Penaeus chinensis
TCCCCTTTCCCTTTCCAGAGAGGGATAACCTCAGTTAGGGGGAATAGTACCGGACTGCTAGATGGCAGCCAGGATAGCATGCAGGTCCTAAATATGAGCGAGAGTTCGAGCTGGAGGCCATTCCATAAGTTCACCACCAGTAGTTCAGCAGGGATACCACATATGCCTGCTGCTTTGCCGCCCTTGAGCTTAGAGAGGTTCTTAGGAGGTTCTTCGCTGATGGGTGGATCCAAGACAGGGACTACAACACCACTTGCATCCTGACTAACTGCTGGAGGGCAAACCTGGTCAAAATACTCAGCCCAACATTCTTGAACCCCAACATGATCAGATGAGGAGAGCTTGGAGTTCAGCTTTCTCAGGACTTGTTAGGTAGGGTGAAGGTCATTTACTAAGAAATAACCTTCGACCTCCTCAGCAAGATTCCTTCCTCTCAACAGTGTTCAAGTCCTGCACACCAAGGAACGTCGCAAATCTCATGCAACACGCATCCCTTCAGTGTGAGATGAAGTTCCGCCTTGATCACATGTATTCACCAATGGGCTGAGCTACATCAAGTATTTTCAGGTATGCAAGTACTGTAAATCATTCAGAAACATCTGCAGCAAACCTCTGGGCACACTCCTCCCCCCTGAGGCTATCCAGATGAACACCCTAGGGTTGACACTGGAGGGTAGTCACAACCAGACTATAGTCGGTACCACAGAACTCGCCCCTCTGGTAATGCCTGCTACTCTATAGAATCCTCCAGCAAGTGTTAACAAGGATGTGGTCGATCTCCTTGGCCACAACACCTGTATCACTGTACTATATCCATTGATACAGGTTGGAGTGCTGGTACCAGGAGCCAAAAATCCTCTATCTCTGGGACCTAGCAAAGTCCCAGAGAAGGAGGTTATTCTCACTGCTGGAATCAGCTCCTGAACCATGGTGAACCAATGGAAATATCATAGCCAGCTCAATCACAACTGGATACCGCTTTGAAATTTCCCAGAACAATGAGAATGTCTCAATGGGGCCAACTGTCTGTCATACATGCGAGTAAGAGCATAGAACACCTCCTTTATATCAAGTTTTCAATCATCAGTAGAAGCATACACAGCAATAAGAGACATGAACCCAAAAGCATGCTTCAGTCTCGCTATTCTTAGTCTATATACTCATCAACTGGAGTAACCTCCACTGTAGAAGGTTGAAGATGGCTATGGCTACCACTTGGTGATGATGACCCATGCTTCGGCACAACCAGTAGTAGGTGTAACCACCCATACTGATTGTTCCCTCACCCCTGAGAGAGCAGCCACCTCAACTTTCAAATGATTCAGTTCATTTGATAGCAGGTGTAATTGGTCATCATACTGCAAAGACCAGAAGTTTCAAACTCTAGATAACCCACCCCTGCTGACATTGCCTCATATGAAAGAGGGTATCAGAGTATAGGGCCCAGCATCCGCCTGTGGGGTTCCTATAGGTTTTGTCCCACAGGCCTCACACTGGGTTGGCAGCTGCAGGGACGTAGGAGATAAGTGACCCATATTCCCATCCTGCCCCCCCCCCCCCCTCCCAGCAGTTGCCCACCCAAAGGGACACAGCCCTGCTGGGTAGGAGGGCTGTAAACCTCCTCCCAGCATCTCCATTTATAAGTGACACTGCTGATGGTTTTACTTTGGAAAGAATGTCTAGCAAGGCCCACCTCCCTAGAGCCACTCATTACCCAGGGAATTGTGGAAAAGGAGATAGTACAGGGCTAGGGCATGTCCACACATCGAGAGGCCATGACTCTGTACCTTTAGGGCCTCCTGCTGCTCCAAGAGCCTCCACAGTTCAGCCTAGGACCTCAAGGTAGCTAATTTCGATGGGTGGCCACAAGGAGGTACTGCAGAAGTCTTGATGATGGAGAGGCTTTAAGCTGGCAGGGGAGACTTATGCACAGCTGCACCAGGTTAGCCAGCGGTGGCAGCTGTAAGCGAAAAGGCATGCATGCAATTAACACTAATTAAGAAGTACAACGCCATTGCTGCACATTACCCTGAGCATGAAATATATGTATATATATGGTGTGAGTGTGTATGTGTATATATACATATATATTTATATATAGATGCTCATTAAAGATTTCCCCTGACACACTTCCACTTATCCTAGGAGACTGAAATTCCACAAGCATGATGATACACATCTCTAAAAGTCATGTGTTGATTTCATATGACGTTTTCTTTAACATCGGCAGTGGCAGTAAGGTGTGAAAATGGAACCAGTGGAGTATTGAGAAGTGATCAGGTTTTTATACTTGAATCACCGTACACCACAGGAGACCTTCATTGAAATGAAAACAACTTATAGAGAGGATGCCTCATCATCTGAGATTAAACACTGGCATCCCCACTTCATGCGTGGTCAGAGATCTATGGAAACGGCTCCAGTCCCAGGGGAACCCAGTTTGCCATTGATGAGCACACCATTCATCAAGGGAGATTGCCATTTTGGAAGATCGACATAT
>NC_061837.1:3844159-3851659 GCF_019202785.1 Penaeus chinensis
CAAACATTGACCCCTCCCCCTCCCCCCTCCCCCCTCCCCCGCCTGTTGTATACCGTGAGTGAGTCAGTGGGCCGTGAGGATTGTAGATAATGCCGTTCCGAGTCGTTCACCTCCCCCTCCCTTCCCCTCCCCGTGCCACTCCCTTCCCCTCCCCCTCCCCTTCCCCCGCAGCTGAAGTCAACGCCACCTGAAGCCGCCGCCCCCCCCCCCCTCATTCCCCCAGCCTGCTACCCCCCCCCCCCAACCGCTCATAGTTAGGGTGAGATTTCGCATTCTGGTCTTCCTTCTTCTCCTCCTTTTCCTTCTCCTTCCTCCTCCTCCTTTTCGTTCTATTACCTTCTCTTCAGCCTCTTCGTTCTTCTTGCCTTCCTCCTCCTCCTGCTCCTTCTCCTCCTCCTGCTCCTTCTCTTCCTCCTCCTCTTCCTCCTCCTCCTCTTCCTCTTCCTCCTCCTCCTCTTCCTCCTCCTCCTCCTTCTCCTCTTCCTCCTCCTCTTCCACCTCTTTCTCTTTTTCCTATCCCTCCCACCCTCTTCCTCATCCTCCTCTTCCTCGTCTTCCTTCTCCTCCCTTGGCGTAAGGAGGAACGAGGGCGTAGGAAGGAGGAAGGAAGGATGCGTGATCATGCATCCCTTTCCCCCCCTCCCCTCCTGCCTGCCTCCTCCACCCCCAACCCCCACAGCGGACACACAGCGAGTCCTTGATACGTATTAAAAGAACTTGTGTGGAAGGTGCGATTGGGTCCTCTCACCCCCCCCCCCCCACCACACCGGTCCGATCCCCCGGTCCTGTCCCCCTTCCCCCTTTCTTGCCTCGTTATCTGTTCCTTTTTATTCTTCTCTTCTCTTCTCTTCTCCTCTCCTCTCGACCTCCTTTCCCCCCCTTACCTTCTCCGTATGCTGTCTTTCTTATTCTCTCTCCCTCTCCCTCTCCCTTACTCAATCTGTCTGTGTATCTATATCCTCTCTCTCTCCTCTCCCTTCCTCTCCATCCCTGTCCCTCTCTCTTAGCCCGTGCGATGCCCGGCTCTGCATACCCACCAGCGTGGAGAGCAGGGGGAAGGGGCGGGGCAGGGGACAGGAGGGGAGGGCGAAGGGGCGGGGCAACGGACAGGGGAAGGGGGAGAGCGAAGGAGCGGGACAGAGGGGAGAGGGAGGGCGAAGGGGCGAGGCAGGGGACAGGGAGGGGAAGCGAGGGGAAGGGGGGGAGGGGAGAAGCGGACCGCGCGTACCCAGCAGCCACTGAAACGCCTTCGAGAGAGCATCTTCCTGTTGCCTTGTCTTTATCATCTCCACGTGTGTCTGCCGTGACGTCATAGTCTGGCCTAGTGCTGGTGGGGGGAAGAGGAGAGGGAGAGTGGGGGGGCGTAAAGGGAAGGGAGAAGAGAGGGGTGAAGGGGAAGCTAAGGGAGAGGAGGAGGAGGAGGAGAGAGAGAGGGGAGAGAGAGGGGAGAGGGTAAGGGAAGGGTAGGGAGACGAGGGGTGGAGAGGCAGATCTCCCTCCTCCACCCCCCCACCCCCCCTCCACCTCTACCACAACATATGAGCCGTGACCGAGGTGTTTTGCGATCCTGGGGGGGGGGGGGGGGGGTGCAGGGTGCAGGTCGGAGTCGGGCGCTCGTGGACCAGATCTGCGCGGGGGGGGGGGGGGGGGGGACTGGTTTTCGCCTTGGGGGGAAGGACGGATGGGAGAGGGACAGGGATATCTCTCTCTTTCTTTCTTATTTGTCTATCCATCACCCTCTTTCTTTGCTTTTCCGTGATTTTTCCTTCTCTCTCTCTTCCTCTATCTCACTCACTCTCTCTCTTCCTCTATCTCACTCACTCTCTCTCTTCCTCTCTCTTACTCTCCTTCTATCTCTTCTCTCTCACTCTCCCTCTCTCTCTCACTCCCCTTCTCTCTCTTCCTCTTTCCTCTCGCTCTTCCTCTTTCCTCTCGCTCTTCCTCCTTCCTCTCTCTTCCTCCTTCCTCTCTATCTCTCTATCTCTCTATTTCTCTATCTCTCTATCTATCTCTCTCTCTCTCTCTCTCTCTCTCTCTCTCTCTCTCTCTCTCTCTCTCTCTCGCTGTTTGTGTGTGTGTGTAACATTTCGCGTAAGAAATTATCTTGATAAACAAAGAAAATGACTAAACTTGGACCAAGACCGGAATATTTGAAAGAATTTGTGTCAGTTTTTATTTTCCTATTTTGTGTGGTGATTCGTGAATTTTCTCTATATAAGTTATTTTACATTAGCATTTAAGGTCCGCGTGAATGGTTCTTGCGTTCCGTTCATTACCGCGTTGAAAGTATGTTAAACGCTCTCGGTCTCTTCGTGGGCGAGGGAGTTGCAGGCTGCGAGGATGCGTCTCTTCCACCTTCCCCCTCTTCTTTTCTTTTATTTTCGGTGTTTTTCTCTGTCCATCTCTCGCCATCTCTCTCTCTATATATGTATATATTTGTGTGTGTGTGTATGTGTGTGTGTGTGTGTGTGTGTGTGTGTGTGTGTGTGTATTATATATCTTTTACTTCGATCATGTTTTCTAGCATTAGTTTTGGGGTGTTTTGTATATTTACTGTTTTGACTTTCTATTATTATTATTATTGTTTACTTTTCATTCGTCTTCACTGTGTCATTGCTACACACACATCGGTAGATAGATATAGCCACAGAGGAGAATCTATGACCGTGTGCGTAAGCGGCTTGAGAATTTGGCTGACCGAATGGTGTTTAGGGGATAGTGGACGGGCCAGAACACTATCCCGGGACACGTTTGCGAATCCCAGCGTAGACATGTATGCCTCCTAATGGTTTTGTTTATTTTCATTTTTTTACTTTATTTTATTTATTTATTTTATTTATTGTTATTATTATTATTATTATTTTTTTTTTTTTTTTTTTTTTTTTTTTTTTTTTTTTTTTTTTTTTGAGAATCGCGATTGTGAGAAGCAGATGCGATTGAGTTCCGTTTGGCTGGAGTGCAAGCAAGGAGGGCGGAAGTTAGCGTAGCGATTAGGACCTGACTCGAAAGGGAGTACTCTCACCCCCCCCCCCCCCTGGAAAGTACGCAGGCACGAACGCACTCACAGACACTCGCACAGACGCAGAAGCACTCACACGCGCGTACAGCTACAAATGCTCTTGCCCAGCCTCGCATGCATGCTGTGTGCTTGTGATCATGTATAATGTATGTGTGTATGTAGATTATGCTGTTGCGCCTTTCGTTTTCTCTACCCTCTCCAATCCACCTTGGCTATCAATTCTCTCTCTCTCTCTCTCTCTCTCTCTCTCTCTCTCTCTCTCTCTCTCTCTCTCTCTCTCTCTCTCTCTCTCTCTCTCTCTCTCTCTCCCCTTCTCCTTCCTCTGTCTCTCTCTATCTGTCTCACCTCCCTCTCTCTCTCTCTCTCTATCTGTCTGTCTGTCTCCCCTTCTGCCCCCTCACCCCCTTTCTCTATTATGCGTACAAGTGTGCGCCGCCCTGTGTACAGCTTGGCGGAACCCGAGACTTGTGCATGAGGCAGTAAAGGGGGGAGGGAAGGAGAGAGGGTTGGTGAGGGGAGAAGGAAGGTGAGGGGGCGAGGGGAAGGGAGAAGGAAGGTGAGGGGGCGAATGGAAGGGAGAAGGAAGGTGAGGGAGGAGAGAAGTGGGGAGGGAGTGAGGGAAGGTTGGGGAGGATATAAGTAGGGAGAGGGAGAGAAGGTGGGGAGGATAGAAGTTGGTAGGGGGAGGGAAGGTGGGGGAGGATAGAAGTAGGAAGAGGGAGGAAATGAGGGAAGATGGGGGAGGATAGAAGTGGTGAGGGGGTAGGGAGTGAGGGAAGGTGGGGGAGGATAGAAGTGGGGAGGGGGATATGGAGTGAGGGAAGGTGGATAGGAGAAGGGGAAGAGGGTACGAGGAAGGGGTGAGAAAGGGTGAGGGAAAGGGAGAAGGAAGATCGGGGATGAAAGAAAGGGATGTAGGGAGCAAGGGAAGAAGAGAAGGTGAGAGGAAGGGGAGAGGAGAAGGGGAGACGAAGGGAAGAGGAAAAGGGGAGACGAAGCGAAACGTTGGGAGTAAGAGAAGGGGAGGAGAGGGCGAGAGAAGAGGGAGTTGAAGGTCGGGGAAGGGGAGGCGAGAGAAGTGGAGAAGGGGGACGAGGGAAGGTAGGTAGGAGGGGTTAAGGAAAGGGGGGGGGGGAAGGGGTCCTGACCATTGTTCTGTCACACGTTCCTTGCACGGCGATCGCCCCCTCCCCTCTCCCCCCTCCCCCCTACCTGGTATGCCTGCCCTAGTCTCCCTCTTCTCGCCCTTCCTCCTCTCTACTCCCCCCCCCCCCCATCCTAGTTTTTCCTCCTCTCACTCTCTTCCCTCGTTCGTGTTATTCTCCTTCTCTATCTTTTACCTGCTTCGTCCTCTCTGTTCTCCCTCTCTCCTCTGTCCCTCTGCTGCTGCTTCTCTATCTATCTATTTATCTATCTGTCTATCTGTCCCTTCCTTCATCCTTCCCTTTCTGTTCTTTCTCGTCCATACCTTTCCGTCTCCTCTCCCTTTTCTTTATTTCATTTCCCCTCTTTCATCTCTTCTCCTTCTGTCGTTATGTCCCTTCTCCCTCTTTCGTTATTTCATTTTCCCCGCCTTTCCTCCCTCCCATTTCCTAAATCATCTTACCTTCCTTTCTTCTTACCCTTATTGCCTCCATTTTTAATTATCCTTCCTCCTTATTCTTCCCCCTTTTTGCTACCCTCTCCTTTTACCTTGCTTTCCTCGACTTCTTTACCCTCCCTTTTTGATTTTCATTCTCTTTCATTCTGTTTTATCCCATTTTACCTTCCCTTCTCTTTTTCCTTCCTCGTCCCTTCCCCTTTCTATCCCTTTCTTGCCATTTCCCTGTTTATTCTAGACCTTGTTCTCACCTTTCCCAGTTCTTCCCATTCTTTCCTTGGGCTTCTCTCTTTTTCCTTTTCTTCCGTCCTCTCTCTTCCCATCTCTTCTCTTCCCATCTCTTCTCTTCCCTTCTCTTCTCTTCCCTTCTCTTTCCTTCCCTTCTTCCCCCTCTCGTCCTCACCTTTCCCTTGCTTTCCTTTCATTGCTCCTGCCTTTCTCTTTTTCCTTCCCTTCCCTTCCCTTCTCTTCTCTTCGTTACTCCTTCCCCTCCTTCCTTCCCTTCATTACTCCTTCCCCACCTTCCTTCCCTTCCTTCCCTTTGCCCATTCCCCCTACAGGAGCTTCCCTTGCACCTGTCTGGTTGTCCAATATGCAGGAGGTATTGACGTCGAAGGGGCGGCGAGCGAGCTGGAAGACGTTCCTCTCTCTCTCTCTCTCTCTCTCTCTCTCTCTCTCTCTCTCTCTCTCTCTCTCTCTCTCTCTCTCTCTCTCTCTCTCTATCTATCTATATATATATATCTATCTCTCCCTCCCTCTCCCTCTCCCTCTCCCTCTCCCTATGAATACATATATATACATATATATGAATACATATATATACATATATATGAATCCACATATATACATATATATGAATACATATATATACATATATATACATATATACATATATATACATATATATACACATATATATACATATATATGAATGCATATATATACATATATATGTATACATATATACAGATGTATGTATACATATATATACATATATACATATATATGTATACATATATACATATATATGTATACATATATATATACATAGATACATATATATGTATATACACACATGTGTGTGTGTGTGTTATATATATATATATATATATATATATATATATATATATATATAAAAGAATCTTTTTTTCTCTCTCGCTCTTTCTGTCTATCTATCTATCTTTCCAAAAAAAAAGTTTGTCTGGCTCTCGCTCGCCGTCGCTCTTTTCCTCATTACTATTCCTTCGCTTCGGAGTGCGACCTTTGAGATACAGGCGAGGCTCCAATTGGGAGGAACCGTTTCTTTTGCAGCTTTATGGTTATTGTTATTATTGTTATGATAATGATAATTATTATTATTTGATTATTATTATTATTATTATTATTATTATTATTATTATTATTATTATTCCTATAATCATTATTATTATTATTATTATTATTATTATTATTATTATTATTATTATTATTATTATTATTATTACTATTATTATTTGTATTATTATTATTACTACTACTATTATTATTATTACTATTATCATTATTATTATTATTATTATTATGTTAATTATTGATGTAAGTTTTATTGTTGTAGTTATTGTTTCTTATTTGTGTTTTTACTGTGATTATCGTTATCACATTTTTGTTTATTATTTTTCTGTCATTGCCTTGTTCGTGTTTAATTATTTTGTTTGTCACTTTTTTGTAGTTTCTTGGGGTAAGAATTCCCTGCATTTTGCTTATAGGCCAATGTGTTTGTTTTCATGAAGAATTGCATTTCCTTCCATCTTCGTTCGATAGATTAAGATAAATTGGGCTGGAAAAGGGCGTGTCTATCTTGTATTCCCTTTCGTTGTCTTGCAAGTGCGATAGATGGAGATAATTTTGGTTGGGAAAAAAATTGTCTTTTTCGACACAGATCTTCCCATATCCCTTGCAGTTTCTTGCTTTTCTGTTCTGCTCTCTCTTCCCTTTTACCCCATCCTCTATCCTTCTTCCTCTCTTCCCCCATCGTCTATTCTTCTTCCTCCCTTCTCCCTCTCTTCCCCCATCGTCTATTCTTCTTCCTCCCTTCTCCCTCTCTTCCCCCATCGTCTATTCTTCTTCCTCCCTTCTCCCTCTCTTCCCCCATCGTCTATTCTTCTTCCTCCCTTCTCCCTCTCTTCCCCCATCGTCTATTCTTCTTCCTCCCTTCTCCCTCTCTTCCCCCATCGTCTATTCTTCTTCCTCCCTTCTCCCTCTCTTCCCCCATCGTCTATTCTTCTTCCTCCCTTCTCCCTCTCTTCCCCCATCGTCTATTCTTCTTCCTCCCTTCTCCCTCTCTTCCCCCATCGTCTATTCTTCTTCCTCCCTTCTCCCTCTCTTCCCCCATCGTCTATTCTTCTTCCTCCCTTCTCCCTCTCTTCCCCCATCGTCTATTCTTCTTCCTCCCTTCTCCCTCTCTTCCCCCATCGTCTATTCTTCTTCCTCCCTTCTCCCTCTCTTCCCCCATCGTCTATTCTTCTTCCTCCCTTCTCCCTCTCTTCCCCCATCGTCTATTCTTCTTCCTCCCTTCTCCCTCTCTTCCCCCATCGTCTATTCTTCTTCCTCCCTTCTCCCTCTCTTCCCCCATCGTCTATTCTTCTTCCTCCCTTCTCCCTCTCTTCCCCCATCGTCTATTCTTCTTCCTCCCTTCTCCCTCTCTTCCCCCATCGTCTATTCTTCTTCCTCCCTTCTCCCTCTCTTCCCCCATCGTCTATTCTTCTTCCTCCCTTCTCCCTCTCTTCCCCCATCGTCTATTCTTCTTCCTCCCTTCTCCCTCTCTTCCCCCATCGTCTATTCTTCTTCCTCCCTTCTCCCTCTCTTCCCCCATCGTCTATTCTTCTTCCTCCCTTCTCCCTCT
>NC_061837.1:3856659-3859159 GCF_019202785.1 Penaeus chinensis
CTCTCTCTCTCTCTCTCTCTCTCTCTCTCTCTCTCTCTCTCTCTCTCTCTCTCTCTCTCTCTCTCTCTCTCTCTCTCTCTCTCTCTCTCTCTCTCTCTCTCTCTCTCTCTCTCTTGCTTGAGCGTCTGGGCTTAGCTTGACTATTTATTTATTTATTTATTTCTCTCTCTCTCTCTCTCTCTCTCTCACTCTCATTTTCTCTTTCCCTTTCGGTCTCTCGACTTCCCTCCCACCCCTCCCTCCCTTCCTTGCCTACCTCTCCCTCCTCCCCTCCCCTCCCCTCTCCTCTCCTCTTCCTATTTCCTTCATGCCCTCCCTCCTCCCCCCCCCCTCTCTCTCTTTTCAGCTGCCGCATCGAACAGGCCTAAAGGGAGATCCAGCTAATGCGTTGGGTGTAATATTTGCATATGTAGGACAGGATATCCCCCCCTCTCCCCCCTCCCCCTCCCTCTGCTCTTCTTCCTCCATTTTTATGAAGAGATTCTTGTATAGAGGAAATGTTCTTCCCCCCCCCTCTCCCATTACTGCCCCGGTTTCACCCCCCCAACCTCTCCCCCATCCTCCATGCCCCTCCCCCTACCTACCCTCACCAATACCAGAGTCCCTGTCCCCCCATACCTCCATTCCCCTCCCCTATTCCTCCTCCTCATCCTCTCCTGTTCCCCTCCTTTTCCTCTCCCCTTCCCCTCCCTTTCCCCTCCTTTTTCCCTCCCCTTCCCCTCCTTTTCCCTCCTTTTTCCCTCCCCTTCCCCTCATTTTCCCCTCCCCTTCCTTTCTTACCCCCCACTAAGCAAGCGGTAGGGGGCTCGTAAAGATATTTTTAAGATACGTTACGGGGGGAGGGAGGAGTGAGTGAGAGGAGGGGAGGGGAGAGGAGGGGAGGGGAGGGTGACCACACACCGTATTCCTCCCCCGCCTCTCCTCCCCTCTCCTCCCCTCTCCTCCCTCTCCTCTCCTCCCCTCTCCTTCCCTCCCCTCTCCCCCCTCTCCTCTCCTCCCCTCTCCTTCCCTCCCCTCCATCCCGCTGCCGCGCCCCTACCTATGTTATTCGCGGAAAACGAAGATGGAGATGCATAATGATGATGTTGATAATTGATAAAAAAGATACATAATGATAACGACTATAAAAAGAAGTCTTACTTTTGACAGAGGAGGATTTTTATAATAATAATAAGTGTTGTGTTCAAAATAACGGCCGTCTTGATTACGTTTGTGATTGGGCTATGATGATTATTTGATTAGAGATAGTGATGGTGATGATTACGTGTTAGTCATAAAGATAGCGTTGATAACGTTAACTGTTCTCTCTCTCTCTCTCTCTCTCTCTCTCTCTCTCTCTCTCTCTCTCTCTCTCTCTCTCTCTCTCATACCGTCATTTCCGTCTCTTTAACCGCGCTTCCCTTTGTGCTCTTCCCTTTACATTAACCCCCCCTCCCCCCAACCCACCCGCCCTGCCCTCTGGAAAAGAAAGGAAAAAAGGGGGGAAGACGCCCCACCCCATCTAATTTTTTTTTGCATCAAGAAATATTGAGAAAGTAAGAAGTCGCGGTAACTTTTGCGGCTGGGAACTCTCCCCCTCCCCCCTCTCCCCTCCCTTCCCCTCCCCCCTCTCCCCTCCCTTCCCCTCCCCCCTCTCCCCTCCCTTCCCCTCCCCTCCCCCCTCTCCCCTCCCTTCCCTCCCCCCTCCCCTCTCCCCTCTCCCCTCCCTTCCCCTCCCCCGCCCCTCCCCTTCCCTCCCCTCCCATTCACTCTCTTTCCTCAGTCGCTCGTTCCTTCTCGTCTTTGTTGTCCTTTTCGTTCTCCTTCCTTCTTTTATTCGTTCTTCTTCCTCTTCTCCTCTTCCTTTATTCTTTTCTTTATTTTTTTTTTTTCCTGCTTATCTCCGTTCGTGCGCTGTTCTCTTTTTTTTTTCTGTTTTCTGTTTTCTTCATCTCTTCGTGCCCCACTCTCTCTCTCTTTCCGTTTCTTTGTCCACCCTCCTCTCTTCGTGCTTCCTTTCCTCTTTTCCGTCCCCCATTCTTTCTTCTCTCCTTTCCCTCTCATCGTCCCCTGCCTCAGTTCCTTCCGTGCCTCTCCCCACTCTCCCTTTTTTTCTCTTTCCTCTTCCATCCTCTTCTCTTTCTCCCCTCCCCTCTTCTGCTCCTTCGTGTCCTCCGCCGCTACTCCTGTCTATTCTCCTTTCATTCTCTCTTCCCTCTCCTCCTCCCTCTTTTCTTCCTCCCTCTCCTCCTCCCTCTTTTCTTCCTCCCTTTCCTCCTCCCTCTTTTCTTCCTCCCTTTCCTACTCCCTCTTTTCTTCTTCCTCCTCCTCCTCCTCCTCCTCCTCCTCCTCCTCCTCCTCCTCTTATTCCTCCTCCTCCTTCTCCTTCCCCTCCCTTTCCTCCTCCTCTTCCTCCTCTTATTCCTCCTTCTCCTCCTCCTCCTCCTCCTCCTCCTCCTCCTCCTCCTCCTCCTCCTCCTCTTATTCGTCCTCCTCCTAAACTTTCGCGTCTCTGTTACCT
>NC_061837.1:3876044-3878544 GCF_019202785.1 Penaeus chinensis
ATAATTAATTACCTGACGACTGTTGGTAACCCTGCTCTAACTTTTACGTAATGCCCTTAAAATTCTCTTAAATCTTTTTAGGTAGAATCCCTTTTTTTGCCAAATATGGGGGTGGGGTGGGGGGTCGGAGGTGGGTGGAATTTTTCTGCGTTTACCTTAGACTGACACATCAGGTTTGCCAAATATGGGAGGGGGGGCGGGGGAGCGGAATTTGGGTATATTTTCTCTATTAAGTTATCATTACAAACACACACACACACACACACACACACACACACACACACACACACACACACACACACACACATATATATATATATATATATATATATATATATATATAATAACTCTGAGGACATTAACCTGGATCCAACTTACAGAAATAAGATCGTCAAACATGATGATCTATTATCTATCATTCAGATTATCTATTCGGTTAATATTCAGATACGGAGAGTTCGGTTAACTTGATTAATAATCAAGTCCTTAAAAGTTTCATTAACTTGTTCAATATCAAAGTACTTAAAGTTCCATCAACTTGAGAGTGAGAGCGAGATAGAGATAGAGAGAGAGAGATAGAGAGAGAGAGAGAGAGAGATAGAGAGAGAAAGAAAGAAAGAGAGAGAGAGAGAGAAAGAGATAGAGAGAGAGAGAAAGAGATAGAGAGAGAAAACAAAAGAGATAGAGAGAGAGGTGGGATAGAGGAGGGGGGATAGAGATAGATAGATAGATAGATAGAGATAGATAGATAGATAGATAGATAGAGAGAGAGAGAGAGAGAGAGAGAGAGAGAGAGAGAGAGAGAGAGAGAGAGGGAGAGATGGGGAAGAGTGAGAATGAAAGAGAGCGAAAGAGAGATAAAAAGAGAAAACGAAAGAGAGAGAGAGGTGGGATAGGGGGAGGGGGGATAGAGAGAGAGAGAGAGAGAGAGAGAGAGAGAGAGAGAGAGAGAGAGAGAGAGAGAGAGAGAGAGAGAGAGAGAGAGAGAGAGAGAGAGAAAGAGAGAGAAAGAAAGAAAGAGAGAGAGACAGAGAGAGAGAGAGAGAGAGAGAGAGAGAGAGAGAGAGAGAGAGAGAGAGAGAGAGAGGGAGGTAGAGAGAGAGAGAGAGAGAGAGAGAAAGAGAGAGAGAGAAAGAGAGAGAGAGAGAGAGAGAGAGAGAGAGAGAGAGAGAGAGAGAGAGAGAGAGAGAGAGAGAAAGAGAGAGAGAGAGAGAGAGAGAGAGAGAGAGAGAGAGAGAGGGAGGTAGAGAGAGAGAGAGAGAGAGAGAGAGAGAAAGAGAGAGAGAGAAAGAGAGAGAGAGAGAGAGAGAGAGAGAGAGAGAGAGAGAGAGAGAGAGAGAGAGAGAGAGAGAAAGAGAGAGAGAGAGAGAGAGAGAGAGAGAGAGAGAGAGAGAGAGAGAGAGAAAGACAGAAAAAGAGAGAAGACTTGGTATCCCTGCATTCAAAAACCAGCCATTAAGTTCGAATCGACTGTAAACGCGATTTTCCTGAAAAGTTATTGACCGGATGGCACAGCAAAATCGCATTCCGGGAAAATCCAATTATTCTCATGTGATCTTTCTCTCTCCTAAACCTCGTCTGCGAATCGATAATAATTGAGAGATTTCGGTACAAAATCCTCTCTGTTATTTACGTCTGCTCTCATCCAGAAATAAATAAATCCTTTTAAGGAGTTTCCTAACTGAGGAAACCTAAAGGATCTTTTTCTCTGATCAAATTTTGAAAATTAAGTTGATTGTGTCATCTGATAGATAGACGATAGATAGATGTGTCGTTTCTTGAAATTCTTTTTGTTACATTAATTGGGTCCAGGTTGTTATTCAAATTTAAAGTATATGTAGATTGACAGACAGACAGACAGACAGTCAGAAAGACATAGATAGAAAGACAGAATGACATAAAAACAGAAAGACAGACAGACAGACAGATAAATAACCTCACCCACGGTTTGATTTTTCCCTTGTAACATCAACTGTAGTCTAGTTGAATGCCGTTGCTAAAGTTAACAGACGCCCAACCGGATGTCCTTCTTGATGTCAACCATGATTCATAATGCTCTTTCTAACATCAACTGTCTAGTTTGATGTGTTTCCAAGCATCAACAATGGTGTTACCTTCTTTTCTAACATCAAACTGACGCCCTTACTAACATCAACCAAGGTTTAACTCGCCCTTACTAACATCAACCAAGGTTAACTCGCCCTTACTAACATCAACCAAGGTTTAAGCCGCCCTTACTAACATCAACCAAAGTTTAAGCCGCCCTTACTAACATCAACCAAGGTTTAAGCCGCCCTTACTAACATCAACCAAGGTTTAAGCCGCCCTTACTAACATCAACCAAGGTTTGACTCGCTCTTACTAACATCAACTAAGGTTTAAGCCGCCCTTACTAACATCAACCAAGGTTTAAGCCGCCCTTACTAACATCAACCAAGGTTTAAGCCGCCCTTACTAACATCAACCAAGGTTTAAGCCGCCCTTACTAACATCAACCAAG
>NC_061837.1:3883544-3885281 GCF_019202785.1 Penaeus chinensis
ATCCCTCCTTCCCTCCCCTTCCCCCTTCCCCCTCCACCTCCTTCCCCCCTCACTTTCCCTCATTTTCCCCTTCCCCCATCCCTCCCTTCCCTCCCTTCCCCCCTTCCCCCTCACTTCCCCTCCCTTCCCATTCCCACTATCCCTCCTTCCCTCTCCTTTTCTACCCCTCCCCCCCCTCACTTCCCCTCCCTTCCCATTCCCCTATCCCTCCTTCCCTCACCTCCACCCTCAACTTCCCCTCCCTTCCCCTCCTCCCCATCCATCTTTCCCTCCATTTCTCCCTCCCCCCTCCACTTTCCTCTCTCCCTCCCCTTCCCCCTCCACCTCTTTCCCCCCTCACTTCCCCTCCCTTCTTCGGGGTGGGGGGGGAGGGTATCACATGACCTTATAACCTCTTGTTGATAGAAAAAAGGAGATGGGATAGATGGAGGAAAACAGAAAACGAGGAGAGGGGGGAGGGGGGAGAAGGAGGAGGAGGAGGAGGAGATGAAAAAAAAGGAGTAAGAAGAAGAGAATGAAAAAAGAAGAAGAAAAAAAGAGAAGAGGAGAATGAAGGAACAGGAAGAAGAGGAGGAGGAAGAGGAAACGAAGAAGAAAAGGAGAAGAAAGAGAGAGAGAGAGAGAGAGAGAGAGAGAGAGAGAGAGAGAGAGAGAGAGAGAGAGAGAGAGAGAGAGAAAGAGAGAGAAAGAGAAAGAGAGAGAGAGACAGATAGACAGACAGACAAACAGATAGACAGATAAATAGACAGATAAAGAGATAGAGATAAATAGCTAGATAGATAGCGAGAGAGAGGAAGAAAAAGAAGACAGACAAACAAACAGACAGACAGACAATCAGACAGACAGACACACAGACTGAGACACACACCCGTCTACCCATCCCATTAAAATATCCACTTTCCTCACGCGTCTGAATCAAGAGAGCACGAAATTGAAAGCTCTTTAGCAAAGCCTCCTGAGCGCAACATTCACGTGTTAATCCTGCATAAAAATGGGTCTTTATATCACAGCTTCAGGATTGATCTCAGGCCGGAAGGTGTGTAACACATACAAAGGGATTTCGTGTCTTTGTTTTTTGTTTGTTTGTTAGTTTGTTTTTTGGTCTCGGTGATGAAATGGATAGTTTTTGTTGTTGTTGAGTTAAGTTCGTTGCGATTATCGTTGTTGTTAGTATTATTGTTGTTTTTTCTTATGTAGAAGGGAAGAAGAGATATATAGATACATAAACAGACAGACAGACAGACAGACACACGGACGGACGGACGGACGGACGGAGAGACAGACGGACAGACAAACAGACAGATAGATAGACAGAGAGACAGACAGACAGACATACAGACAAACAGACAGACAGGCAGACACACAGACAGACAGACAGGCAGACAGACAGACAGCCAGGCAGAAAGACAGACGGACGGCCGGACGGACGGAGAGACAGACGGACAGACAAACAGACAGATAGATAACAGAAGACAGAAAAGACAAGACAGAAAAGACAAACAGGGCAGACGGGAGACAGACAGACAGACAGACAAAACGAACAGATATACAAAACAGAAAAGACAGACAACAGACAGACAGACAGACAAACCAGGCAAGACAGACAGACAGACAGACAACAGACAGACAGGCAGACAGATAGACAAACAGACAGAAGACAATACAGACAGACAGACAGACAGACAGGCAGACAGACAAACGGACGGCGGGGCGGACGGGAGACAGAACGGAAGACAA
>NC_061837.1:3885381-3887881 GCF_019202785.1 Penaeus chinensis
TAGTTACTTCTTATCAGCTTATCTCTAATTGGGACAGCCAGTCACTTGCTCTTCCTTATTCAGTCTTTTAAGATAAACAAATGGCTAGTAATTGTACTATTCATTAATTCGTAAATCATTCATTATTATTATTATTGTTTTTTTTTTCCTTTGATTTAGTTCTCTCTCCGATCAGTCATATATCTTGTATGTTTTTTTATGTCTCTCTCTGTCCGTCTGTCCATCCTTGTCATTGTTTTTTGTTTTTGTTTTTTATGTATTATGTTTTATCAATTTTAGTTTATCTGTCCATCTGTCCTTCCCTTTAGCCTGCAAACAGCTGATCCTCTTTCCAGTAAAGACTCTGTCAGCCGTCTAGCTATCAATTAGTCAATCCTCCTATCCATTTCAAATCTGTCCATCCAGCTTTCTGTTTATCCATCCATGTAACGATCCACCTTGTCATCCATCCATATATCCATCCACCCATCCATCCATCCATCCATAAATCCGCCCATCCATCCATAAATTCATCCACCCGCCCATCCACCCACTCACCCATCCATCCATCCATCCATCCATCCATCCATCCATCCATCCATCCATCCATCCATCCATCCATCCATCCATCCATCCACCCACCTACCCACCAATAAATTCATCCACTTATCCACCCACCCATAAATTCATCCATCCATCCATAAATTGATCCACCCATCCATCCATCCATCCACCCACCCATAAATTCATCCACCTATCCAAACACCCACCCACCCGTAAATTCATCCACCCATCCATCCATCCATAAATTGATCCACCCATCCACCCATCCATTCATCCATCCATAAATTGATCCACCCACCCGCCTCGCCAGCCAGTCCACCGTGCACTTATCCACCCAATCGACCATCCACTTTTCTAGTCGGTTACCGCGGCTTGCTAACCAAATAAGCTTGATGCAATAACGCCAATTTAAATGCTTACTTTTTATTCGTTTTTATCTTTTTTTTTTTTTTTTTTTTTTTTTGTTTTCTCTCTCTCTCTCTTTTAATTCATTTCGTATTATTTTTTAATTTTATTTTCATTTTTTTATGGCCTTTTTTGTGGATGTTAGTTGTTTGTTTTTATTTATATTTTTTTCTTATTACGCTTACCTTTTATTCATTTCCTTCGCTTTCTTCATATTTTTTCTTTCATCTTCGTTTTCTTTTTGTTTCTTTGTCCGTCTTTTGTCTTTTGTTGCTTTTCTTATTTCCTTTTTTATCACCTCACTTTCTATCTTTCTTCAGGATCGGTTTCTGTCTGTCTTTCTCTCTTTCTTCGTCTCCTTCGCTCTGTTGCTTCCCTGCACTTTATTTTCTTTCTTTCCTTCCATCCTTCCTTCGTTTTTTTTCTTGTTTCTTCATCCTCATCGTTTTTTTTCTTTATTTATTTTTTTATTTTTTCTTCATCCGCTTAGTTTTTTATTTTATTTCCTTCTTCCTCTCTTTATCCCCTTCGCTTCTCCTTTTCTGTCTACACATTCCCTTCACTTTCGTCTTCTTCTTTTTTTTTCCTTATTTATGCTTTCCCCCCCATGACTCACCCCCCCTTTCTCACCCTCCTTACTCACCTCCTTACCCACCCTCCTTACCCACCCCCTTACCCTCATGACTCACCCCCCTTACCCCTATTACTCACCCCCCCTTACCCACCCACTTACCCTCATGACTCACCCCCCATACCCATCCACTTACTCACCCCTCTTACCCATCCACCTACTCGCCCCCTTACCCACTTACCCACCCCTCTTACCCATCCACCTACTCGCCCCCTTACCCACTTACCCACCCCCCTTACCCATCCACTTACTCGCCCCCCTTACCCATCCTCCTTACCTACCCCCCTTACCCATCCACTTACTCACCCCCTTGCCCATCCACTTACTCACCCCTCTTACCCATCCACTTACTCGCCCCCCTTACCCATCCTCCTTACCTACCCCCCTTACCCATCCACTTACTCACCCCCTTGCCCATCCACTTACTCACCCCTCTTACCCATCCACCTACTCGCCCCCTTACCCACTTACCCACCCCCCTTACCCATCCACTTACTCGCCCCCCTTACCCATCCTCCTTACCTACCCCCCTTACCCATCCACTTACTCACCCCCCTTACCCATCCTCCTTACCTACCCCACTTACCCATCCACTTACTCACCCCTCTTACCCATCCACTCCCTCGCCCCCTTACTCAGTGCCCCCTCATGCCCGCAGGTCGCACAGCAGCAGGGCGTCCCTCAGCCGGGGATGCAGCAGGTGATGCAGCAGGCGCCGCAGACAGCCCACTCGCCGCACGGGGTCACGACCTCTATGCCCCCGCAGTCACAACAGGTCAGTTGCCTTCTTGCGTTCTCGCGCTCGCTCGCTCGCTCTTTCTTTCTTTCTTTCTTTTTTTCTTTCTTGCTCTATTTTTTCTTTTTCTTTCTTTCTTTCTCTTTCTTTCTTTTTCTTTCTTTCTTTTTCTCTTTCTTTTTCTT